>NC_056725.1:1667213339-1667438339 GCF_019279795.1 Protopterus annectens
ATATTCTGATGTGGGCATGGCAGACGCCCATACCTCCCAAACCTTAAGAGCACGTCTACTGGATAGTCCGTAAACCATTGAGGGAACACATAGGGACCATATCATTGAACTGTCCCCAATTACCAGTGACGTCAGTGATTACGAATCAGAATCTAACACAGTCCCAACTAAACCCTCCTAGAACTACTGATACTAGGAGGAAAGGTGGCAGAATACACGTAATGAATAATGACAACATGTAAGAGTCATAAACAGCATGTACCTCAACGTGTATGAATACATATGTGCTCTGGGTCCGTCAATGTGTCAGGTTAATAGCACCAAACTTCTAAACGTGTCCCTGAGGTTGTTATGCAGTGTCCCTGATTCAGTGTTCATTCTTTCCCATTCGTATGAGAGGTCTACTAGTGAGAGAAAGCGCATGTTCCGACGACTACCTTAGAAAGATGATAGAATTATAGGGTTGGGGTTGCCACCTGTCCTTCTTTGTGAGGGACACTCCCCTTTGGGCAGATGTGTCCTGCAAAATAAATGTAATTATGTCAAATGTCCTGTGATTTAGGGCAAAGGTTTCCTATATTGTCTGTAGTAGTTGCATAAAACATTTATTTTGTATCTGAAACACCTAAATGTTATAAGAAACAGTATAAGCAACTATAATGCTACAAGAATAACCTTTTATTTAGGCAAAACAGCAAGTACTCTCTTTTCTACTTGCTGTGGGTATGTGTTGTCCTATAAAATCTGACGTCTTTACATACAGGTCCTATAGGGTTGCCACCTTTCCAAATGGCCAAAGTGGGACATGTTCTGTAGAAATGTCAGACTTTCCAGGACAAAACATACCTACGGCCATGCATAGTACAGAATTATACTTATTTGCACAAATAAAATCTTATTCTACTAACATTTGAATTGCTTATGCTACTTCACATAACATATAGAAGTTTCATATATAAAATAACTGTTTAATACAACTATTAAAGAAACGTAGAATATAATATTGTCCTGTAATCAGGACATTTGCTATGTCTTGATTATTTTCGCAGAAAACAACTACCTAAAGAGGGACTGTCCCTTGCAAAGTGGGACAAGTGTTAACCCTAAAGTCCCACCTTGGCCAATTGAAAAGGTGGCAAACCTATAATAGGTATGCGGTAGCATGGCTCGGCCGATGGATGTGGATCCCAAAACCCAATTACTTGTCTGTATTGAAGAGTCTTAGTTCCCATGTATCAGCCAGATGGGAGCAGATTGTATGAGGAACACACAAATAATATGATTAATTCACTGGACAGTCCGCTGATTCCGTACAGTCGAATGCCATGCCGTCGCCTAATGGGCAGCCACTCCCAATATTGTAGTCATGTAGTCTGATGTAATAGGCATCACAAGGTAATATTGTGGTCCTCTCTCCCACCAAGGGGTGTGAGTGATAGATGCAAGTACCAATGTCGGTGCATTTGCAAGTGCGGGAGCAAGCGGGTGTAAGCGTGTTTGGCTACCAGTATGTGAGCATTGCCCTGGTAAAGCAATGTAGAGGGTAACCAAGTGTAAGAAGCTGTAACCAGAGGTCAGCAGTGCTTAAAACCATGCAAACCCATGCACACCCGCTCCCAACTGCTTTAATGTGCCTTACTCCCTCTGTATCCAATGGGCTTGTTCTGCCCTGCAACCAAATAAACGTCCTCTGCAAGGGTCTTAACCAGGACCCTGTGCACACAGCTAATGTGAATTACCAATACGCCATGGCAGATATGCAGACAATGGACAGTACCACAAACATATCATACAGCGCAGTCATTCAACAGTATAGGAATGTATCCCATCATGTAGATGTATATGTGAGTGTTCATGTCCAGCAAATAGGTACATACATATATAGAGATATATCAGGAACATACCATGTGGCAACAAAGCATTACAAATGAATGAAATGGGAAACACCAGTGATGCCTGTATTATGTAGTGGTGTTGTTCTATGTGATCTCAAAACTCCCTCAGACAGACATATGTCATTCATACATGCAAATAGTTGTACATTAGCCGTATACATCACTCTGTGCATGTAATGTACATTAACACAACAGTACCTGTCCAATCATTATGTGTGAACAGTACTCTTGTAAGGTGCTGTGTGCAACATCATCATCATGATAAAGGTAAATGGGGTAACCATAGAGGGACCGGTAGTGTTGTGTGTACAATGAGGTCGTCCTCATCACATGTACCTGGACCATGTAGGAGTGATGTGCATACCAGGATCGTGTGCCTGAGGGACAGGGGTGAGGATAACAGGAGTATGTTGTGATGCATATTACAAGGGTTTCATATGTACAGTGGGCACGTGTGTGTAATAGACAGCTATGTATAGGGCAGATGTTGTCCTAGGAGCCGATTGGCCTTATGTTTCCGTAGGTAAGGGTCGGATGTAGGGGAAGGAGTGTAGGTATGACTGTGGAGGATAGGTGGGATCACAGAAAAGAAGGCATACAGGGTTGGTATATGACACATGTGGGGGGGATACACCCCAGACGGGGATGGGTGTTCGGCATTCACAAGCCCATGGGAACAGTGGGACGGAGGTCACCAGCCATGGGCAACTGCCACTGCACCTAAACAGCTGCAGAGGAGGCAGTACTGTGGGCTGTCCAGGAGGGGCAGCATCACCCTGTAAATGTGACACTCCACCCTTGAGCTGGTGTATCTGGCGTCGGAACCCCTTAGTGAGCCACCAACGCAACACATCTGGGACTGCATTGTCTGGTCCTGCTCCCAGGGGGGGCATGCTCTATCCTCAGTGGTGGCACCACCAGAAGGTGGTGCAGAGCCAACAGAGGTTGATGTCCAAGGCTGGGCCCCAGATGTGCTATTGTCTGGTGCCATGGTCAGCTGAAGTGGGACAGGAGGTTCTGCCGGGACCTCCCAACCCATTCAGCCTATGGTGTTGCAGTTTAAACCCACATATGGTTAGTGATAGACAACAGCATACAGGATTACCTATGACAGTATGCATAGATGTCACCATCAACCCAACACAACAGATGGTATACATTTGCAGAGGGAGCACAACACATGCATATATACTGCATGCCATCTGTACAATGTGTAGTAGACGTGTGACCGCAGCTATGAACAGTTGCCCATTATTGGCTTGTCACTGGGAACCCCAGACAGTGTCTGTCATACCACTGTCTCATGTGACATGTGTCCAGTCAGGGATGCGATGGCAGTAACACAACCCTATCATCATGTACTGTCCGCAATCCTCACACCATGCTTCTGCTGTGCACAAATGTGTGTTCAGTGTGTAACACAGGAAACAAATGGTTGCACGCGCTGACCCAGTTCACAGATGGCCCTACAGATGGCGGTCCCTCATGAACAGAGTACTGTCATGTCTGTATTATAACATGCAGAATAGCCATTACCACACACATGTTAAACAGGCAGTAGTCTCAATGCAGCATAGCTATACTTAAATGCTGCAGTCATGTATGGCACATAACCCTCCTGTCTTTAGGTTATTTCCCACTGTGGAAAATGTTTGAGGTACATCCAGATATCATATGTGATGCTGTGTCAGAACACCACATCCAGGTACCACTCACAGCGACTGTTATTGCCAAATAACAACATGTTTTCCCTAGATAGTGTACTGTGTTTATCATGCGGATGGCTATGAGAACACCATCACAGCTGTACCACATGCAATCAGCTAGAGGAGGACTGTAATAGGTGCAGAGGCCATCACCTGACCATGTCCATCACTTACAATACCCATGCTGCTGCTGTGCAGGTGTACTCCTTCACATCCACCAGAGAGTGTGTGGGTGGGACAGGCAAAGTACACCAGGGAAGGGCTTTGAGACTTAACCCCAAGCATCGTCTGCCACACGCCGAACAGTACAGGGATCAAACCCCTGACTGACTACTAATTACTATTACATGTGCATGCCGTTATTACATGTGCCACAAAGGCGACATGTTGCTGTGCTGTAAGAACATATATGTGTGCAGGTAAGTGATATCTGCAACAGAGATATAGTAGACATACATTAGGTGTGGCACACATGGCTGTCCACGTGAACAGATGCCATTGTCACCACAACCACACTCTCTAATGGGCACACATTGACACTCTTTGCCAGGGACACAAATACACAACCTAACTACTTAGTTTGCCACACTGCAGTAATGCACAGGACTACATGCACCACAGGGGATATCTGGAGGTTTTATGGGCTAGGGCATGTGAAAGTGCTTGACATCTGTTGGTATGCCAACGAGGGTTATACTGGGAGTGACTGTGTTTGGGAGCATCACAACCCACATGCAGACACAAGGTGCCAGTACTGGCATGCAGGTATGCATTGCTTCACGGGTGTGTAGTGGTTGGCTGTGCAAGATGGCTGTACAAGGCTGGGTGAGGGGTAATCCTTGGCATCATGTCACCAGACAATGGTGTGCAGTGCAGGGGTGTAGTGTCTGCAATGTCCCACACAGATGGGTATTGCATGATCTGGCCTGACATCCTGGTTACCAATGTGTATGGCCAAAGCTTTGCAATGCATGCCATGTCTGTGTTTGATAGTCCTTCACATGGACATTGCCTGGGATGTGCATGTCCCACAATACTGTACAGTGACATGTACAGGTGCACCTGGTTTGGCAGGCACATGTTGTGTACACAGCCTGTTATCCCCCGATATGCCAATACTGGCCTGGTGTGAAGAAACCTGCTTATAGTGAGCGGGTCGACCCTGCACCTGCATTGATAGTATGATACAGGTATTCCCTGGTGTCAGTGGCATGGGTCCATACAGGGCACATGTGCACAGCATTGTCCGGCCTCTGTGGATCACATTTGATGGCACCACATATGTTGCAGGCATCCGGTGTGGAACATAGTGAAGGCACAATGCCCGCATATATGTGCCTATTGTACCACTGTACAGGGTGCCATGTCCTCTGCAGGCCACTGCATTCACACCATGCCTACTATCTGTCATCAATGTGCATGGTACTAGCCACATAGCTGGATATCCTAGGTAAGTTTGTTTGTGCATGGCACATGGGTGCGGGACATATACCAGGTACTAGTAGGGCTGCATACTTTGTTCACCAGGCCTTTTGCCAGATATATGAGTATGGCTTGCCAATACAGTCCCGTGGCTGACTGACAGCTGTACTCCTCATGAGGTGGCCAATGTGTGATAAGATGGACACCATATAGGAAAACTACAAAATCCGCTCCCAAACATGTCCAATGGTAAGACAATGACGGCCACCTCTACACAGGCTCTGACAGACAAACACACACTTGCCATGTCCTGTATACAAACTTTAGGGCACGCGTTACGGCAAATACTGGGTTGCAGCATGCCTACAGGTGTATACCTAGGTGGGTGACAACAGCAGGAATGATACACACACACACACACACACACACACACACACACACACACACACACACACACACACACACTTGGCATGTCTGGGATTAGAACACCAACCTAACTACTTTAGCACACTACAGCATTACACAGTTACAGAACACGCTACTCAGATTACTGGGACACAGCACTCCCAGAAGTGTATTTGTAGATGGGTGATATCATCAGCCTTGCCAAAGGTGGGTATAAGAATTATATGGAGTGTGAGCAGTCTAAAAGCATTTTTCAGTCCTCAGGCAGCCCGGGACAAACACACACACTTGGCAAGTCTGGGATTAGAATACCGAACTAACTACTTTATTACACTACAGCAGTACGCAGTTACAGAATGCGCTACCGAGATTACTGGGACACAGCACTCCCAGAGGTGTATTTGTAGATGAGTGACATCATCAGCCTTGCCAAAGGTGGGTATAAGAAATGTATGGAGTGTGAGCAATCAAAAAGCATTACTCAGTTCTCAGGCAGATGGGGACAAACACACACATACACACACACACACACACACACACACACACACACACACACACACACACACACACACACACACACACACACACACACACCAAGTCTGGGATTAGAACATCAACTTAACTACTTTATTACACTACAGCATTACACCATTACAGAACATGCTACTGAGATTACTGGGACACAGCACTCCCAGAGGTGTATTTGCAGGTGGGTGACATCATCAGCCTTGCCAAAGGTGGGTATAAGAAATGTATGGAGTGTGAGCAATCTAAAAGCATTACTCAGTCCTCAGGCAGATGGGGACAAACACACACACACACACACACACACACACACACACACACACACACACACACACACACACACATGGCAAGTCTGGGATTAGAACACTGACCTAATTACTTTATTACACTACAACATTACACAAGCATTACTCAGTCCTCAGGCAAATGGACACACACACACACACACACACACACACACACACACACACACACACACACACACACACACACACACACACACGTATGCCAGTGGTGGGAATGGAACACCTGCCTATCTACAGATCACTATTACAATACTACATAGTTACGAGTCGCACCACACAGACTACACATTTCAAAGCTGTCATTATGACCTTCTAGGAATGCGGACATCAACAGGGATGCTCGCAGTTAAGATGTACATATCTGTGAACCTGTGTGTTTAAAGTAGGAATCCATCCTGACCTGGAGTATGCCCATCTGTGGAATGGATGACTACTATCACTATACAGGGTTACAATGGCCATGCCCATACACAGAGGCACATAACCGAACAAGGTGTCACTGGGCATGCTCACACACAGTAGCACAGGGCTGTTTGGAATGCACTATGTGTCTATCTACACAAGGTTATACTGGGCATGTTCATACACTTAGTAGCACAGGGCTGTCTGGGATGCACTCTGATTCTAAACGTGGAAGGCCACAGTGGCCATGCTATTACAGGTAGACGTAAAGAACACATTGTAATGGGCTCTGGTGTTAGTAGTTGTCATTGTTAGCAGGAACGCTGCTCTACATATATCTGACACCGGTCTTGTACACGTCTGCTGCTATCCATCACCTTAGATGTACCAACCTATACCAAGCACAATATCACCACTCACAGTGATGTCTTGCTAGGAGTGGAAACTGCTTGATCAACACAATGAGCCTTGCTAGAAGTAGCAACTGATTGACCAACAGAATGAGCCAATGTCCTGCTGTAAGTACGAGGTTGTCCAGTTTTTGTCATTCTGGGATGACATGACTGACAGTAGACAGGCCTTTGACACATATCACATGCATCCATGATTCAAGGGAGTGGGGATAATACCCAAGTTGCATCCGCCCATATAGTGCCATTCCAAGGCAAATGCCCTAAACACAGGATAACTTCCTGACACCTAGAGGACAACTGCACTGTATGCTTATGCTAACCAGTGCTAGATGTGGACAACTGCACTGTATGCTTATGCTAACCAGTGCTAGATGTGGAGCGTCCATAATCACAGATGCTCACTGTAGTTCCAACAATGGGGAGTACTGACATCCGGCCATGGATATGTGACCTGTGCCTGCCAGGGGTTGCATGGGCACTACCAGGCAGAGGTGCAAATTGGGTACTGTCTGATGACACTTGTCCACTGGAACCATGTCTCTGTTGAGATCATCCAGGGCCACGTGCACGTGGCCTTCTGTGTTGTGGTCTGGACAGCACAGCACCAGATACACTGCTGCTGCTACCGCCACTATGGGAGTGGACATGTGAGGCAGCTCGTACACGTAGACCTGAAACAGGTGATGTAGCAGGCCTACGTCCACATGCCCGATTCCTTACTCCTACCAGATGTTCCAGCACAGACAGCTCATGCTCGCGGATTGTCATGCCACAGTCAAGGACTCCAACCATGTCACCCAACCGTCTATCCAAAGCTTGAGCAATCTGCTGTTGAGCATTTACCATTGCCTGGATGTTGTTTAAAGAACAGACAGCAGCGCGCTGAAGCCTCTGATCTTCTCTGTTGTGCCATTCAGCATATGCCTCTGCCTCCATTACAGCCTGAAACATGCATCTGGTGACACCAGCTGCTGCGGTCTGTCTTGCAGGAGCATGTTGACCAGAGGTCCTCTTACAAGCAGCACTGGCCATGTGCCTGTGTGGGGCGCCACCAGTCAGTTGGCTGACACCATGGTGTGCAGGCACACCTTCCATAGCCCCCACACTTTCCTGTTCCAAGCTACCACACGCCAACTGTCCTTCCTCTATGGCCACTGGTGATGGGGTATGTGCAGGCATGGGATCTGTGTGCGGGGATGAGGGGGATATAGGTGGAATGGCAACCAATGGCAGAGTTTCAGCCCCTGACAACACTGCCTGTGCCTCAATCATACATTCATCATCACTGCTAGAGTCTGTGGGGACACTAACATCAGATGGACCACAGGAGGGCACTGCACCTACATCACCTGTGAGGGCAGACAAGAACTGTACATTACAATCTATACAATAGACACACACACACACACACACACACACACACACACACACACACACACACACACACACAGACAAACATGCATGTGATATGATAGAAGGCATGCAACATGCATGTGATACGGCAGACGGCATGCAGCGCAGACAATAATAGTGGTAGTTATCATGCATCCCTGGGTTGCACACAACAGCATGCATGTGTCATAGCAGACAGCATGCAAATTACACAATCATAGTAGTAGTTAGCATACATCCCTGTGTTACACCATGTAGGCCAGCACAGGTTAACAGTACACCTGCCTGATGTGTGGCATATGACCTTGACAATCACATGTAGTATGACATGTATACATGTTTAACACAATGGTGTCCTGTTAAATATACAGTGGGGTAATGGTGTCCCAATGCAGTGTTGTCTGTCCGCCCTACAAATATACTGCACATTTAGCTGATGTGCATGGCCATTGCAGGGAATCATGAGGCGTCTCTATTGCTATACAGTGTGAGTTACAGACACAGTTCATAGCCATGACTGTGTTCAGATGCAATACATATATACTGTGGAATGTGACCCAAGTCACTGAGGTGTATACACACTAAACCATGATGTGGAATGTGTGACACAGGTCACTGAAGGGTATACGGATGACACCCCTGCACATCTGCAACCATATTGCTGCTGCCTGGCAACTATGGCTAGACATGGCGAACACGTCGGTACACCATGTCTCACATGACATCTGTGTACCACACACACACACACACACACACACACACACACACACACACACACACACACACACACACACACGAGGAGCAAGTATGAGATTTATGTCTGACACCAGCAAGGGGAATGTACTGTATCTGTGGGCTGATGTGGATACTGTACAGGTGACTGCTGTCATGTCGTGATACCCTCAAGATGTTCAACACATCTTATGTGGTGGATTGATGTCATGTCTACACAAGATGTGCACAGGCCTGTAGGATGTCTAGTGTTCCACATCTGCAATATAACCATTACACAAAAGCCATAGTTGGACCATGTGTAACCATTGTACAACAGGGTGTACACACAAGCACATCACATCTACTGTGTGTGTTGCTTCATGTCTCTGGCCATCTTCCATGGTCATGTGTGTACATGTGTTGGCCAAGTTATTGTGACTGGCATCTATTTCACATGTTTGTGTTGTCCCATATGACATACACCCATAGATGTCATATGCTCCACTGACGACAGGGTTATGCAGACAAAGGGTGGTATGTGGGATATGTTTTCAGGTTAGTTAGGCAATGTTGCAGCCAGGCCACTAGATGTCATGGACATGTCAAGATAGCACATCACATTGTGTGACATTCATAGCAGGGCTATGATCCACACCAGTGAATCCTGTGGGCTGGCCATACTCCAGCCCACTGTGTAGTACTATTTGTATTCCACACATGTGTAGTTCTGATCTGTAGTACATGTCCCTACAGTGAACTGCACCTCCACCATTGTATGCACAGCTGTCCACACATCTGGCAATGACAGTTTGTGGGGATTCATGTCGGTGATTCACATAGTTTGCAAGTGTTGCATATGGGTAGGCATTGTGATGCATTGCAGGTCCGACCTGTATATTGTGACAGGACCATACATTATGTGTACATGTGGTAAATGGCCACATGGCAGATAGATATGTGCATTATGATGCCTGATAAATAATAACAGTCTCACCTGCAACGGGCTGCTTTCACAGTGGAACGCCAGAGATACCTAAGTAGGGTAACACATCAGTATGAGCATTATCCATGCCTGTAAGATGGCTACAGGGTGCTATGTGCATGTTAACACATACACCAGTACATTAGACTATACTATGGTTTATGCACATGTGTGCATACACAGAGTAGCATACTATAGTATGCGGAATGTATGTATACATGCCTTGCATATGATGTTACATTACATATTGTACAGTGACACATGCAACTATATGGAATATAGTTGTTATAGCTGCAGTACTGACTTACCAGGCAACTCCAGGCTTAGTGGTTGAGAGACACTCACCTCCACAATATCGGCTAAGGCTTGTGGATGCTGTTCTGCAGGTGTCCCCAGGTTAGCCAGTAGCTCCTCAGAATGTGTGAGTGGGGGCTGGGTTGGTGGTCCACCACCTGCTGCACCTTGTTTCCTGGCGATTGCATTCGCATGCTGTTTTTCCCATCTAATGTGGTCTGTACAGAGTCTGTGCACCTGCTGGTATGTGTGGATGTGGCCACCCACATCATTAACCCTCCTGCGAAGTTCCATCCACAGGGCATCCCACTGCTGTGCATCCTGTGGCACATGGCTGAACAGGATATCATGATTGTCATGTAGGTATGGGATGAGGGCCTCATCCTCCAAGTGGGTATAAGGGGATAGGCTTGCACGTGGCACACCTGGAAGACATAATGATGGAGACAGGTCACAGTAACTCACAGAGACGTACAGAGCTACAGCTGAACATACAAGTGTATCACATTTATTATGATTAAATAGTTGTATTTGCAAATCTACATGACACTGACACCACTGACATGTTTTTGTCACACATATGTGACACTCAATGGTGAGTGGATATTATCACCGTATATGTGTGTATGTCACCTGATTACATTGTTCATATTCCATGTGGATGCTGTCTTGATGTGGGCATGTATGTTTGCCTGTACTGGTGTTCCTACCTATCAGCATATGGCTGGATGTGTCCACATTAATACAGTCGACCTTGATGCTGTGTATATGTCACATATAAAAACTTACACTGCCTTAACAGACATGACCTGTGACCCTGCAGACTTGCTCACGTAAGGTTTTACATGTATGTGTTCTGCCATATACATCTGCATGGCACTGTACAGCAATTCATCATCCTGACATGTATCACCTGTGTTGCACATGCGATACACATGAGACACTGGCTAGCCAGATGGTATTTGCAGGGATGGATATCAACTATAGCATGTACAGTCAAAGTCAACTAGTAGGCTATATGCCATGGGCCATGTATGAATCTAGGATGAAAGGTTACCTGGCTGTAGCCGACAGGCAGGTCTCTGGGGCCAGGTGGAGCAGTGCCATATTACTGATCCACAGGGTTAATGATACATTTACCATGCGGTCATCACACCATGTCTGAGAGGGGAGTGATGTGCAGCTTTGCTGGACAGGAATGCATAGTATAGCAGGACTATGTAAAGTGTATGGAACAAGGACCTGTCCAGCATGTGGTGATCCTAGTACTAGGAAGGTGGATGTCCATGAAGTATGTGTTTGAGATCAGGATGTGTACGTGTAGCATGTCCAACATTACTGGGTTGGACATGGATTTATTCAGGGTATGCATCATGCTACATAGTGGAGATGGGGAATGGGGAGGCTGGTGTAGGCCATCTGCACATGGCCAATACCCCTTAAAAGAAATATGTGATCTGATATGGGTCACACAAGTGTTGTTTATGGCTGGACAATGATCTCTATATTCATGGATGGCACCCTGTCATGATTAGGGTTGCCATATATGACTATATGACAGGTGTGGTGACGTAGCTATCACAGGAAAGACAACTGTCCAGCTGCATCCCTTACACACAGTGTCCATTATGTTGACCGCTGCCTAGGTGGTAGTTCATGGGTACAGGGTTATTAACATAGGGGTGACAATGCAATACGTATACCGAGTGTAGGTGGAACACAGTATGGGTGATGATGTCCTATGACCTGGCAAGGTTATGATATGCAGTGTGAAATCAACCTTATGGTCATCTACATCTGTACTGCTGACATCAAATAATTTGATCAAGGTTCATGGCCTTTCAGACCAGACTCAGCAGGGTAGTAGTGGAGTACTTCCCATTATCAGTGGTGTCTCCCCCTTTGTGGGTTGTGATACCTGTTAGTGTGCACCATTCAGTGTGTACACAGCCTGACATGAATTTATGTTTTACATGATGTGTACGTGGAGAGCAACTTGTTTTGCCATATGTGTATGATACAACCTGTGATGTGGACAGGTCCCATGCAGCCTGAGTGCAGCTTGTATCTGCATAGTTGTGGGTACAGGGGCTCTGTAGTGTACATGGATATATGATTGTGTACCTGTTTTGGGGGGGGCAGTGTGTTTATGTTATCCAAAACCCTATCTGGATTGCTTATTCATGCTCAGCACTTGTTCAGAACTTGTAAGCACTATGTAAGCTACTAATTACTATAGCACTCAATCTTCCTCATTACCTAGAGGTAAACAGGTTTTGTACATACTTTTCTCACTTGCTTAGAGTAATATAGCTCTTGTACTCACTTTCCTCACTTTTCTAGGGGAAATTAGTTTTATATTCAGACATGTCCAAGGGTCAGCTGCCAGGGTTCTCTCCCGTCTATCTGATGAATCTGGACATCTTGAGGCAATGTAGACATTGCCTCATGTACACAGACAACCCTCTCCACCTACCACCCAACACTACAACCTGTGAGAGATGCACTTATCTAGCCAAACTAGAGGTAAAGCTCTCTCCAACCAAGACTGACCCTGACAGTCATGTGGAGAAGGTAAACATTCGCACCACACCACACTCATCACATAGTCTCACTGAATCTACCCCACCATTAACTGAGAAAACTACTCGTGTACCAACTCATTAGCTCAACGCTTTCTGGAATTCATAAAAACCAATGCCCTGGATCAACATATCCACACACCCACCAGGGGCAACAATATCCTAGACCTAGGCATTACCAACATGAGTGACCAGTGTTCCACACCTGAAGTCAACTCCTCGTTGGTCCAATCCAACCATAAGCTGAACACCATTGATATCCACATCCTGCCCCCACCCCCCATTAAGGGAACCACAGTGTAATATGTCTACAAAGCCAACTTCATGCTTCTTAAGACAGATGTGGTGAACATCATGACACCCATGCAGATGAACAATACTGTTACAGCTTCTGAATCCTACACAAATGCACTCTATAAGCACTTACACGAGTGCATGGATCGTGCTATCCCAAACAGAACCAAGATGCTATACTCCTAATTAAGGAAGCCAATCTGGTGGTCCCCTGCCATAAACAAACTGTACAACAGGAGGAAGACATTGTTGCAAAAGAGAGTACAATCCCATGCATGGACATGCTCCCTGGTCAGCCTCAGTAAGAAGGTGAGATCCCTTATAAGATCCTCCAAAGCTAGCTACGAAAACAAAACTGCCACTAATTCCAACAACAACCACAAAGCATTCTATAGCTATGTCAAATATCTCAATGTCAACACCCAGATCTGCTCTGAGTTACAGCACAAAGGCATGAACATTACAACATCCTGGCAGATAGGTTCAGTGCTACTTTTCCCCCCTCTCACCCCTTAAAAGGCCCATATCTATACAGGAAGAGTGCAGAGTCCCTGTACTCACAACTATGCAGGTAAAAGCTGCACACTCTAAAGCCAATATCACAGCATCCATGGGACCGGACAACATCCCAGGCTGCGTTTTACACAAACTTCAGAACGTACTGGCTCACCACCTATGCACCATGTTCAATAATAGCCTTGCATCGGGCTTTGTGCCCCCTGAATGGCACACAGCAACAGTTATCCCACTCCACAAAGGTGGCGCCACAATGGACCACGGGACCTATTGCCCTATAGGCCTGACTAGCCTGGTCTGCAAGGCTATAGAGCACATCATCATGGATCTCAGTCACAGAGACATTGGGTACCTCCAAACCTTTGACCCCTCCCAGTTTGGCTTTGTTAAGGGCAGACCATGCCTCCTAAACCTGGTGGACTTCTTTGAGGCAGTTACCAAGGCATTAGATGAGGGTAAGGAGGTCCACACAGCCTACCTAGATCTCTCAAAGGCTTTCAACACCATTCCTCATTCTGGTATTATTGACATACCCATCCTCCTGAACATTAACCCCTACGTCATGTGATGGTTTGCAAAGTGGCTCACGGACAGAACCCACATAGTGGGAGTTGCATACCCTAGGTCCGACTGTATACCAGTTACAAGTGGCATCCCCCAGGGCTCAGTCCTAGGACCCCTCATGTTCGGTATATAATTCTCTGACATACAGGCAAGCACAGGAGGGCTTTGGCTGAAAAGGTTTGCAGACGACTGTAAACTAGGGGACATAATTGTTTCCCCAGCTGTTACAGACACCCTTCGGAAGGGTCGCACTGAGACAGATACCTGGTGTCAATATCATGGCCTCAAGCTTAATGCCAAAAAGTGCATAGTCATCCCCTTTGGATATAACTAATTACCCATGGACTACCACATAGGTGCTAGTCACCTACATACAGAAAAGGTAATAAGGGATCTGGGAACCCCAGTAGATAGCAATCTCTTCTTCAATACCCATAATGACAAGGTGGTTAGAATATCCTTCTATGTGGCCCCCCTAATCTCTAATGGGTTGGCATCCAGAACAAAGGAGGCCATTGTGCCTCTCTACTCATGACATATTAGACCCATTAAAGGATACAACACCCCATTTGGGATGTACCTTACAAGACAACTGCAACAGCTTGGAAGACCACAACAGTACCACACCAAGAGGATTGCTGACATCAAACAGATGACCTATGCAGCTCAATCTAAGAAACTCCAGCTGTACTCGGTTGCATACCGCATACTCACAGGTGATCTCTGCTTGACATACAAGGCCCATGTTCATCCCAGTATTGCTGGATATGCTCCACCTAAACAGAGGCCCCTGAGAGCCACATGCTCTAGGGATATACACCTAACCACAACAATGACTAGGACGTGCTGGACGGATAGATTCCTGACCAGGACACTCCCCATGCTTTGGAACATGATTCCAGTGTACATCAGGCAGGGCCCCTCACTAGCACTCTTCAAGGGAAACCTTGATAGGTGGATGGGAGACAGACATGTAGCCCGGGGATCACTGCAGTGGCTCTGCTGGACAGAGGCACAGGGAACTAATGGCTCTGCCGTTCAAAGGCACAGGAAACTAACCTATGGTGGTGGCGAAAGCCAACACACTCTAGCTAGGCTTATAAATACCCTTGGTAAGACAGCCTAGTACCTACCTTTGCACTTATTACATGTCTTATGTGCATAGATATTTAACTAGCTTTTCCATTTTACTTTGCTATCATGCTGATAAACTGTTGGGTGACTACAAGTAATATGTATCCTGTTATTGTGTATTGTAAATGCCAATAGACATAACTAATGTTTGCCTAAATTAACAATAATGCTATGTAACTTGTAATACATATCTGCCTACCACACTGTACATTACACAGTTATTGGCAAAATATCCCACAATGCAAATCATAATTGTGCAGTGGGATAACCTTCGACATGTTATTCTCAGTAATACACCCATACATATGCCTACTGTTATAATATATCAACATATACTATCCCCTGTTATAGCACATACTTGTTGGACCAGCCCTGCCGCTGACAGTGGCTGGTGAGGAATATTTGTGTTCAAAGCCCTTGTATAGCATCCCTTGTGGTGTATGCAGTGTTTGCCTTGTGACCTACAGCAGTACACACATAAATACTACAAGCGTTACTATGCTCAGCAATACATCACTACAAGATAACTGTTTCCACTATATGGATTGTGTGCACTTTAAATATTACAGAACAGGTACTACATGCACAGACATACTTAGTGTTCTACATACCTTATTAGTAACCCGAGGTGTCGCTGACTGTTAATTCAATCCTTTTCAGTTTGTGTTTCATTCGTCTTTGTAACATTCCGCTGGTATATACGGATGGTTTGAATGTGTGATAAGCCATCCTTTTCTAGTTAAATATCGGTAACATGTGCTATCCTGACCAGCAATTGGTGTTCCAACGTAGTTAATTAGATGCACATCAGCTGTGCAGCTACTCCATTAGTCAATACCATGGCAACAATGGTGTATAATTGAGTACTCCACTTGGGCGTTGTCCGTTTGCTTTACTTTCAAGGAAGACGGCCTGGATGCGTTGTTTGTGATGTATTTCAACAGCTATATGGAGACAGACAGAGATATATTAGCTTCATGACTCCCGTGGATTGTGTGTATTGGCTAGACGATGTTGTTCTACATGTGAGTACAGCTGTTATATTTCAGAACATTGCTACTTATGCAGGGTTTGTTTGTACCTGATACTTCTGCAGATGTTTCAGTCTGGCAAGGATGTTTGGGCAGCTCAAGGCTGTATGGCTATGCATGAACTGTTCTGTGGTTTACAGTGTGCTCACCAGACATCTATGATTTGGTGTACATGTGTATCATACTGTGCTGTTAATCAGTAATTGGTAACACTTCCCGGTGTACACACAACCCTCTGAAACGGGATTAGTCCAAACAAACCCTGTAACATCAGCAGCTGTTCCATTGTATAACAGCAACTATTTCACATAGGGCCATGTTAGTGTGTCTCTGACAAGTTATGTTAAGGCTTCTGCAGATGTCGTACAGTGAGTGAATGATTTGTGATGTTATTACAGTTTGTATTGTAATTTGTTTGGATGTGGGGGTGATGTTGGTGGGTGTACATAGCAGATGCAGGTGTGTAGGAACTGCTTTTATACATAATCGATATGTGCGTGAGGGTTCCTTCCCTATTTGAACACCTATCCTTTAGTGGACTAATACTATGGTAATTGCAGGCTGATTCATTAAGGCACTGTTAAGTGGTTCCTGTATAGCATGCAGGTGACGTTAGTCCTTGAATCCTTTTGGCAATACATCGAATGTAATAAAGTGTTGCTATATGAAAGCTGTGTATTTCTGTTATAGGTATTTGCAGTCATTGGAGTTGTGTTGGGGACTGACCCTCTTTGGCTAGGGTTGCCACCTTTTCGTATGGCCATAGTGGGACAAGTTCGGGACACACATGAGATTTTACAGGCTGACACAAACCCACAGTCAGTACAAGGGATAGAACTTTCCTTTCTTGCCTAAATATAAGCTTATTCTTGTAGCAGTTTAGTTGCTTATCCTGTTTCTTGTAACATGTAGGTATTTTAATTACAGAAAGAACTATTGTATGCAACTATTACATTATATATGGGTCATAATTATGTCCTACAATCTCAGGACACTTGCCACGTTTAATATATTTGGTCAGGACACAACTGCTCAAAGAGGGACTGTCCCTTGCAAAGTGGAACAGGTGGTAACCCTATCATTGGCTCATGTCCATAGCACATATTTGTAATAGTGTATAGGCATATACTCTCCATATCCTTTGTTCATAAAGGTTGATCGTGGCGGAATGTGTGATTGCTAGGGTCCATGTTATACTCATATATGAACACTTAAACCACTGTATACGGGATACCTATGGAATCCCGAAACCACACAATTCCGACGCCCACAGTACAGGGCCCAGACTCCCATACCCCACATTACTGACAGTGACAGTAACTCGCGAATGTAACACGAACATGGAACACACACATGCACACACAGACACACTGCTACTCACCACATCTAAACAAACCATCCCACACTATGTATGGGCAGGTGGGCAAGCCCCCCTACACCCCCCATGTGGGTGTCTGCGCCCCCCCTACTTTAATATTCTACCTCCTAGATTGCACAGACAGATGCACAAAGCAAACCCACACCCACACATTACGGTCCCCCAGGAACACACACCACACTCAGAACACACACACTACAGCCCTCAGAAACACACTTACAGACAGTAACCTACCTGAACCGCAACACCAGAAGCACTGACTAACTGTCCCTTAACATCGTGATTTTAAACCTCCCTCATCTGGTGTTTCAGTACTGTGTTCTTTCGGACTTTAAGCCTCGTGATTACGTGTGTCACTATGTCAAGCAGTCGGTATGTGGTAGGTATCCCATTTATATGTACCTCCATGGTTATGTAGATGTTGTTAACCTATCTATATATCTACATATATATGTATATCCCCATATATTGACATATCTCTCTCTCTCTCTCTCTCTCTCTCTCTATATATATATATATATATATATATATATATATATATATATATATGTTGATGTATATATATATATATATATATATATATATATATATATGGGTCTACCTGAGATGGTCGACAAGCCATTTGATCGACTTTCATTTGGTCAACAATTCATTTGGTCGACAGGCAGATTTGCCCCCCTCCCCAATGTTGTGCCACCCTGGAGTTGATATATATAGTTAGGGGGGGTGTGTGGGGGATGAAGCCCCCCACATAAAACTGCTTGTCGACCAAATGAACTGACGACCAAAGGAAAGTCAATCATATGGCCTGTCGACCATGTGATAGGGATCCATATATATATATATATATATATATATATATATATATATAGCATACACCTTTCATTGGGTACATGCCGGTTTGTCCTATTTCCACACATTCCTACCTTTTGTGTTTTATCCTGTCAGTATACACAACTGCCATTGGTACATCTCAGGTAGCTTAGTGGTATGTTATTGTGAAGATTGTGTACATGGTTGCACGTTCTAAGCCTGGCAGTGGTAATTTTACCTCTCACAGCAGGCACTGGTAGTGCAAGTGTGATTAATGCACATTTCAGTGGTTGTGTGTTCCACATGTTTATTATTCTGTGGAATACTACCTATATATGCAAGCTGTGGTTAATGTATACTATCTAACATGTAAATCATCTGAGAAGATTCCTGTCACAGATACTCCCCATTATTTGGAACTACATCCCTGATTACATTATACAAATCCCCTCACTAACACTCCAGGGAATCCTTGCAGAGTGGGAGGGGAACAGTGGATACACCCCAGGGATCCCACAATTGGTTCTGCTCCACAGAGGGACAGTTAGTTAATCAATGGGGTGGTGACAGCAGACACTTTTTGGCTATGCTTATGAGTGGCCTCGGGCATTTAGGCATGTACCTACCTATGTATCTATGAACCTATACCTACAGTATGGACACATGCTAAAAGCTTAATTTACTGTTCAGGTATTGACTTACCTTGTGCCAATGGCAGTTGTGGGTACAATAGTTGAGGGCTACCTATGTAGGATGCACACAGTAGACCACCTATATATGACAATTTACAGGTGGTTTTGTGTGTGTGTGTGTGTATGTGCTATCCATGTTTGCTGTGTGTACAGGTGGAGAAGGATGTCAGTCCATAAGTGCCTACACTGTCATTGTGTGTGCTATATGTTCCCTCTTTGCCTAGGCATGGGCATTCTGGGCACGCCTCCGTCTGCCTAGTGGGGCTGGCACAGGGTGTTTGTGGTCTGAGTCCCTTTGTGCCTGTGGGGCCCTTGGCAATGGTGGTGGGCTGTGAGGGCCTTCACCATTCTGTCCCTGCTGCAGCTGTTTCCGCAGGATCATATTGTATAGCATGGCACATACTATGAAGATGTGGGCACACGTGCCTGGAGAGTACTGCAAGGCTCCACCAGATATGTCCAAGCAACGGAAACGTGATTTCAGCATCCCAAAACATGCACTCTATGATGATTCTGGTTTCTGCGTGTGCCTCATTATGGCATTCTTGCGTGGCTGTGTGCGCATTTCTGATGGGAGTCATCATCCACGGTTCCAGTGCATAGACAACATCCCCCACCAGGTGGCCATATGGGATGTCCCCCCTGGCAAATACCTGATACAGCTGTGAGGCATGCCAGATGTGGGAGTCGTGATAGCTTCCAGGGCTGCTAGCACACACATCCATGATAATGCCCTGGGCATTGCACACGACCTGGCAGTTGATGGAGGTGTATCCCTTGCAGTGTATGTAGCGCCTACCCTACTCACCGGGTGGTGTCTTTATGTGGATGTGCATGCAGTCTATTGCACCCAGTACCTCTGGGTAGTCTGCCACATGGTGGAAGAGACGCATATTGCTGGCCAACTCCTCCTGCATTCGGGGGAAGTATATGTGCTCATTGGCATGTGGTAACATGGCATCCAGGAACTGGTGGAGTACCCTGGATGCTGATGCCTGTGAGATCCCCATGATATCCCCAGTTGGCCTTTGGAAGGTACCTATGGCTAGTATTCTCAAGCTTACACATACCTTCGTGTCCACTGGGATGGGTTCCCCTCTGTTACTTCTGGCTCTGATGTGTGGCCGGCACAGCTCAACAAGTTGCTGTATGGTGTCCCTGTCCACCCTGTAACGCTCTACTATCTCCAGGTCATGTAGACCCTGGTAGGTTACCCTGGGTCTGAACACTCTTCTTCTCCTCTGGTGCCTGAGACGGTTGTCAGCATCATCCTCCACACCACCATCAGTCTCCAACACATGTTGGTGAATCAAAGCTATGGCAGCCCCTAACATGTACATATTAAAATTTCCCCGTCTGTATACACTAATGGTGCAGAGTGCCTGGGAATACAGAAGTGTGTGTGTGGGGCTTTCACACCTTATACTATTGTGCAATGGATGATGCTAATGTAATTGGGTGTGTATGTGCAATTCCAGCTGCGGGGTACCTTAATTATTGGTTTTACAGCAGGTACTGCTATTGTGGGGCCTTTGGTGTTGACTTACGCTTGGCTGCAGTGATTCATCTATTGACCTTTACTTCACTTTTCAACCCGATTCCCCTCCCATTGTCAGGCATGCATCCAGCTGCCTGCTTCCTTGTTTTGTACTTTCACAATCCAGGATTGTGTTTGGAAATGTGTTATGTAGCTGATCTACTGCAGGTTTGCTTTATTCTGCTGTGACAGTTCTCTTTTCTTTGCTGTATGGCACCTCCCCTTTCCTGTTCTGCAGGTAGTTGCTAGCAGCCTTGTTAGCTGTTGTCAATGGCCCAATCTGAGTTCTTAGGTGTTAATTACTCATTTGTACTCCAATTACCATGCTGCAGAATTTCCTTATTGTCTTCCCGTATCCTTCCTGTTTCAGCTGTGGTGCGAGCTGTGTACAGCCATTTACCGGGTTTCGAGTGCGTTTTCATCCACGTTCACATGCACTTTCGGTTACCTTGTGTGCTCTCAGCTAAGCAAAGCTATGGCTACTTCCATACCCCTATCCTGTGGCTTTGCTTAGCAACAGGGAACTCAGATTAGCAATGCTCCAATGTGCTTACAGCTACGGTGGCGCACCCCCTCTTTTGATGTCATGTTTACCTCCAGGCCACTCCTCAGTGTTGTACTGCTACTCCGTGTGGTACATCCTTACGCTGGCGGGGAGTTTGCGATTCAGTATTACTTGACTCATTTGCATGGCATTGACTACTAATTTCTAGTTAACACACAGAACACTGTCACAGACCCTTAGCAACCCTTGCGCCATGGTTGTGGTGTAGCATGCATGCCATTGACTATTATGGGGAATTCATGAATTGTGTTACATTGCAATTTTATGACATCTAAATATATTTCCCTTGTGATCCCGTTTGCGCACCGATGCACTGCGGTTTTACTTTGCGTTAGTGTGGCCATGACATTAAATGTTAGTTTTTATGTATTGTGCATTTTTTTATGCCATTGGCTATATATTTAGCCATTGGTATATATTAACATTATAATACATAAGCTTGGCCCGCTTTCATGGCTCCGATTTTATGTTTGAAAAAATGTAAACCTTTTTTTGGATTACATTTCTTCATGCTTACGCTACACCTGCACCACTTCATGAATCGCTATATACCTTCATTTGCATGCTACACTGCTGTGCATGGGGTAATTAGCATACATGCACCAGGAGCTGCACGCTGGTAGTGCACGTGGAAACAGCTCGTACCTGAATCACTCGGCGGCCATATTTGGCGCTAGATCGCCGACGCTACTCCAGAACCTGGCGCAAGCTTCATGAATCCCGGGGAATGTCTCAAAC
This sequence comes from Protopterus annectens, assembly GCF_019279795.1. Lineage (NCBI taxonomy): Eukaryota > Metazoa > Chordata > Ceratodontiformes > Protopteridae > Protopterus > Protopterus annectens. The sequence continues at coordinate 1,667,235,639 of NC_056725.1, forward strand.
AAAAATAATAATGAGTGCTTCTACTATTTGTGGAATAAAAATAGGGTGATGACAATACAATGGATACAGTAAACTGTGGAGATTCAGACAAGTGAGATAGAGACAGAATATCTAAAATCTCTAAAAGCAAAACTGAAAGGTTGAATGTAGCTGTTACTGCTAACCTACAAGCACCTTCTCATACTTACTGGGGCACTGCACAGTTTTCTTTTCTATTAATGAAAAATGAGAGCTGACATATGCTTGGATGGCATCAAAATGACACACATGCTAAAATATCAAAATGATGCCTGAACATTTTGTAAGAAAGAATTGTCAAGGCCCAGACTTCAGAACAACAAATATAGCACCTATAAATAAGGCAAAGAAGTCAACAGAAAAATAGAAGTCTCAGTTTCTGGGATGCAGGCAAGTATAATGGTTAAATAATCCAAGACTCTTCTAGTCTGCTGTTAGCACCCTTCCTAAAAGAATGAAACAACATAGCATTTCCTAAGGTTCATAGGTCCATAGGTTCATAGGTGTGTACTAGGCTAACGGCCCAGGAGCCTATATAAGCCTAGCCCAAGAAGATTCCCTGGCATCAAGCCCCCCAAAGTTAGTTCCCAGTGCCCCTGTCAAGCAAGGGCACTGAAGTAATCCCCGGGGTGAACTTCCTATTGCCCCCCCCACTCATCAAGATTTCTCTTAAAGAGGGCCAGTGAAGTGCTCTGCTTGACGTGAATGGGAAGTTTGTTCCAGAGTATGGGAAGTCTCTGGGTTAGGAACCTGTCCCTCCAGCATGTTCTGTTTATTGTGGTAATGAGGTTACGGTCCCTGGAGTGTGTGGCACAGAGGGTTTGGGATTTCTTTAGGTGTAGCATAAGGTGGTCCAGGGCTTAGAATCAGAATCACATTTATTGGCCAAATATGCACACACACAAGGAATTTGACTCCGGTTTCAATGACTCTTCAAGTATGAATTACATAAACAACATACATAGAAGTATTAAGAACAAGACAAATGACATACATACAACTATTAAGAACAAGCCCCCCAAAAAAGTAAATATACATATATGTATGCATACAAGATGCAAAGTGCAACTCAGTGCAAGAAATACTGAAATAAACTCTGAAAGAAACAAGTATTAACAATACTCAGAGGCTTGGGAAAAAGAATACCCCAGCCTAATAAGCTGAGTTAACCGTTTATGAACTTGATGGCTTGTGGAAACAAACTGCTCATATCTGCTTGTTTTGGTGCATCTTAATCTATAACACCTGGCCGATGGTAATAGTTCAAAAAGATGGTGGACTGGATGTGAAAGGTCAGTGATGATTTCCCTGTCCTTTTCATGACTCTGGAATAGTACAGGTCCTGTAAGGAGGGCAAACTAGTACCAATGATATTTTCGGCAGACCTGACTATTCTATGTAACCTATTTTTGTTATAATTAGGCAGAGATCCAAACCACACTGTTATGGATGAGCTGAGAACATAATCAATGACTGCTGTATAGAACTGAATCAACAGTTCCTGTGGAAGGCTGAACTTCCTCAGCTGTCGCAGAATGTATATTCACTGTTGTGCCTTTTTTATGATGGACCATACATTGGTCTCCCACTTCAAGTCCTGGGAGATTATAGATCCCAAAAACTTGAAGGATTCCACAACTGGCACATCAGTATTAAATATAAGGAGGGGTGATAATACTGTAGTACCACTCCTAAAGTCCACTGTCATTTCCACAGTTTTAAGAGTGTTCAGCTCCAGATTATTCTGACGACACCAAAGGGCCAGCTGCTCAACCTCTCGTCTGTATACAGACTCACCACTATTCCTGATGAGCCTGATGATAGGTGTATTGTCCGTTTTTTTAATAAGTTTAACAGAGGGGTCCTTAGAGGTGCAGTCATTAGTGTAGAGGGAGAGTAGCAGTGGGGAGAGCACACATCCTGGGGTGGGGTGGGGGGCACCTGTATTGATTATGTGACAACTAGATGTAAATTTCCCCAGTTTCACCTGCTGTTTCCTATTGGTCAGAAAATTGGCTATCCATTGACAGGTGGAGACAGGAATGGAAAGTTGGGCGAGTCTCAAGTGAAGAAGTCCCGGAATTATTGTATTGAATGCAGAGCTGAAGTCCACAAACAGAAACCTTGCATATGTCCCTGGGTTGTCAAGCTGTTGCAAGATATAATGCAGGCCCATATTAACTGCATTATCCACTGACCAGTTCCCTCAATAAGCAAACTGAAGGGGGTCCAATTAGGAAGCTGCAATATCCTTCAAGTGAGCTAACACCAGCCTATCAAAAGTCTTCATGACCACCGATGTCAAAGCAACAGGCCTGTAGTCATTCAGTCCTGTTACACTGGATATTTTAGGGACTGGAATGATGCAGGCTTGTTTGAAACATAAGGGAAGTTCACAGAGCTCTAATGATTTATTAAAAATCTGAGTAAAAACAGGAGCCAGTTGATCAGCACATGTTTTTAAACAGGAGGGTGAAACCCCATTTGGACCAGCTGTTTTCTTAACTTGCTGTCTTTTAAAAAACAACACACATCCTATTCAGAGATAATTAATGCAGGTTGAATGTGAGAATATGTGGAAGAGAGAGTTATAAAATTCTGAACACTGACAGAGCTGGTGACAGTGTCATTTGTAGCCTCAGGCTTATCAAACCTGCAGTAAAAAGCATTCAAGTCATCAGCCAGCTGGTAATTAGCTGCAGTGTAGGGGGATGGTTTCCTGTACCTTGTAATGTTTTGTAGGTTTCCATACTGAAGCAGGATCATTGGATAAAAACTGTTTTTTTCAGCTTTTCAGAATAGTTATTTTTAGGCACTTTGATTTCTTTTGTCAGTGTGTTCCTTGCCTGTCTAAAAAGTGTTCTATCCCCAGTTCTCTAGGCATCTTCCTTAGCTTGATGAAGCTGCTTAAGTTTAGTAGTAAACCAGGGTTTGCTGTTGTTAAATTTTAACCAGGTCTTAGTGGACACACACATATCTTCACAGAAGCTAACATAAGATGTTACTGTGTCTGCCAGTTCATGCAAGTTAGCAGCAGAAACTTAGACACTCCAGTCTGTACAAACAAAGCAGGCTTGCAGCTTCAGCTTTGCCATAATAGCCCACCTTCTCACTGCACTGATCACAGGTTTAACAGACTTTAACTTGCTCTTATAGGCAGAAAGCAAATGAATTGGACAATGGTCAGAAAACCCCAGAGCTGCATGGGGGACAGCACGATAAGCATGTTTTAACACTGTATAACAATGATCTAGTGTGTTCCTGTCTCTGGTTTGACATTTTATATCCTGTGTAAATTTAGGAAGTTCATGGCTAAGATTCGCCTTATTAAAATCCCCCAGAATAATCAGAAGGGAATTTGGATAATTCTGTTCCAAGAGCATCATCTGATCAGACATTTTTTTAGTGCCGTCCTCACACAGGAAAGAGGTGGAAATTGTAGGTCCAAATTGTAGCTTGCTACAGATCCCCCACCATGCCCCAAGATTCTCACTACACCTTTCTAAACATACTGGAAAATATTAAGATACAACCAAACACCCTAATACTGGGTGATTTTAGATACCCTGCCATTAACTGGGAAAACTACTCGGGTACCAACTCCTTTTCCCAACGGTTCTTGGAATTCATAAATTCCAACGCCCTGGATCAACTAATCCATTGTCCCACCAGGGGCTCCAATATCCTAGACCTGGTCATTACCAACAAGGGAGATAGATGCTCGACACCAGTGGTCACCCCCTCATTGGTCAGGTCTGACCATAAGCAAATCACCCTTGACATCCACACCCCCCCCCCCCAGTAAGGAAACCTCCTTAAAAAACTTCTCCAAAGCCAACTTCATGCTACTGAAGTCAGAAGTGACAAACTTCACGACACCCATGCAGACGGAATCTGAAAGTTCGACTGCAGAATCCTACGCTAAGGCACTGTACGAGCACATCCACTCGTGCATGAATCATGCCATCCCAAATAGAACCAAGATGGTCTTCTCCAAAAAGGGAAGCCAATCTGGTGGTCCCCTGCTATAAACAAACTATACAACAGAAGGAAGAAGCTGTTGCAGAAAAGAGGAAAATCCCAGGATGCAAAAAACTCCCTCACCAGCCTTAGTAAGAAGCTGAGATCCCTCATAAAATCCTCAAAAGCTAGTTACGAAAATAAAATTGCCAAAGATTCCAAAGACAACCACATGGCATTCTATTGTTATGTCAAGAATCTAAATGGCAATGCTCAGATCTGCTCTGAGCTACAACAGAATGGCATTAAATATACTGATCCCAAGGATATTGCCAATATCCTGGCAGATCGATTTAGTGTCAACTTCACCCCCCTCTCACCCCTAAAGGGCCCATCTCAGTACCAAAAGATTGTTAAATTCCGGTAATCACAGCCACACAGGTAGAAACCGCACTCTCCAAAGCTAAGAATACAGCATCCATGGGACCAGATGACATCCCAGGCTGTGTACTACATGAACTACAAAATGAACTGGCACTTCACCTAAGTGTTATGTTTAATCATAGCCTCACCTCAGGCTTCATGCCCATTGAGTGGCACACAGCTACAGTTATCCCACTCCACAAGGGGGGATCCGCCTTGGATCCCGGGAACTACCGTCCCATCAGTCTGACAAGCCTGATCTGCAAGGGCATGGAATGCATTATCATAGAACTTATAAACAAAGACATTGGCAACCTTCAAACACTGGACTCCACCCAGTTTGGGTTTGTAAAGGGCCGATCTTGTCTCCTGAATCTGATTGACTTCTTCGAATCAGTCTCCAGAGCTGTGGACGAGGGTAAGGTGGTCCACACAGCCTATCTGGACCTCACCAAGGCCTTTGACACCATCCCCCACTCTGGAATCATAGATAAACTCACTAAGCTGGGCATAAATCCCTACGTCACTCGATGGGTTGCCAACTGGCTTACTGACAGAACCCAGACTGTAAAAGTAGCCGACTCCAAATCCAGTTCCAGACAAGTGACAAGTGGAGTACCTCAGGGTTCAGTCCTGGGACCACTCTTGTTTGGCATCTACTTCTCTGAAGTACAGGCCAACACTAAGGGACTCTGGCTAACAAAGTTCACAGATGACTGTAAACTGGGAGCCATTATTGAATCCTCAAATGATGTGGATATTCTACAAAAGGGCCTTACAGAAACAAATGCCTGGTGCCAGAGCCATGGGCTCAAGCTTAATGCCAAGAAATGTATAGTTATCCCTTTGAAAAAAAACATGTACCCATGAATTACCACATAGGTGGCAGGACACTAAACATTGAAAGTGTGATGAGAGACTTAGGGACACAGGTGGACAGTGGTCTCACGTTCGATAACCACATCGCCACAACAGTCAGGAAATCCTTCTATGTGGCACCTCATCACTAAGGGTTTTTCCTCTAGAAAAAAGGAGGTCATTGTCCCACTGTACTCATCCCTCATTAGACCCATTATAGAGTATAATGCCCCGTTTGGTATGTACCTCACAAGACATCTGCAACAGCTGGAAAGGCCACAGAAATACTTCACTAAAAGAATCACAGACCTAAAGCAGATGCCATATGCTGACCGTCTAAAAAAACTCCAGCTATACTCTGTGGCATATCGTCTACTCAGAGGTGATCTCTGCTTAACATACAATGCCATGTCAAACCCTGAGCTTTTGGACATGCTCCACTTAAAGAAATCCCAATCCCTCAGAGCCCCGAGGTGAATACAAATATCTACCCTTAACAAAAAACGTTTCTAAGTCAGGGCAGCACATTTTACCTAACATTGTAACATCAGTTCTCCAACCTTCATTGATATAAAAGCAGATTCCACCTCCTTTACTCTTCCCTAATGTCTCCAATACTCTGTCCACTCTGTAAAGTTGAACCGCATGCAGATATAATGCAGAGCCCAAAATGAATTAGTTTAGCTCGGTTTCTGTGAAACACAGTACAAAAGAAAGTGAAAAATCTTTGTGAGTTTCATTGAGAAGTAACAGTTCATCCATCTTATTGGATAGGGAGCAGAGGTTTGCCAGATTTAAACTTGGGTGTACTATTCAAAAACCTCTCTTTCTCAGTCTAGTGCACTAGCGTATTTTCTCATTTTGTGAAGCTTGTGTCTACCTCTGCTGCTGACAGCTGCTGCTCCTCCAACTAGGATCTCCAGAAAATTTCTTAATTGTTAAAAATCCTGCATCAAATTGCACAAAATGAATTAGATATCTCATATATATATATATATATATATATATATATATATATATATATATATATATAAATTCATATATGTGTGTATGTGTGTGTGTGCCCATCAGCAGCTGACATACTATCACGTCCATGACCAAGGAATAATTGACTACTACCATGTGGACAGAGACATCATACAGGACTTAGTAGACATATGCCATCCTCACGTGGAATCAAGGGAGATGTGTGGATTACTTATCCCAGTGGCCATGAAACTTTGTGTAGCATCTTACAGGGGACATGCTTGAAGTTTCACAAGTCCTGACCTTTTGAAACTCATACTAGTTCATTTACATGATGCTGATGCATGTGGAGTATATTTTTTCTTACACTGACAACAAAGGAGAGGAGAGGACCACCACTATGCAGGCATTCTATGAAATAACCCATTTCTCTGAGGTTCTGGTTGCCACTGACTGCTCCAGCATTGATATCAAGGCCCCACTTGTTTCACATGGCTTCCAGTATAGCAAAAAATAAATAAATGAATAAGTAAAAATAAGAAGGCATCCACTCTATTAACTACCAGGCAGTGTGCAGTGCATAGAATATTATGTACTATGTGTCCGTCAAACCATCCATAAATTCCCATGCTTCCTGTATCTAGCACACATGGGATCTGTACCAGAGTTTCATGCTTAGGGACTTTCCACAGGGTCATCTAGTTAACAGAAGCACTCACTGCTATCCACAGAGGCCAGGAAGAGTCAGTCCCATGAGTGTTGGTAGCAGAGCATTCATAACGGGGTTCACTGCTGTGTGCTGCAGGTTATATTGGGTACACCTTGTTGAACTGGCTGAACCTCCATCTACAACCATCATACCATAGCGGAGAGGATGTACAACACCACATTGTCATGGGCTCAGAACATCATTCAATGTGTATTTGGACTGACACACAGAACATCATTCAGTTTGTGTTTGGGCTGATAAAGGCCTACTTCCACTACATCAGTATGCACTGGAGACCTGTGCCAAGACATTTTGGTTTGTGCAGTGTTACATAACATAGTGCTAAGAAAACTGCTACAGTAGAAGGAAGCTCTAGCTTGCTGACAAACCTGTGGCAGCAGTGGAGAAGAAAATGGCTGAGGAGTTGTCAGATGAAGCAACTGCAGCAAGCTTCATATGAGGTAGAGATGGATGAAATGCATCATGGCACCGGCAAAGATATGGCATGTGATTCACCGCAATGGATTGTGATAAGACAAACATAGATTGAAACTGATGTATGCATTAACACACCCAGGCTATGCATTACAGTGCAGGCTTGATCTGTCGGAATCTGATTGGCTTGCCTGGTGGGATATGCCCAAAGTGGAGGTGAAAGAGCATGGGCCTTATCCAGGAGAGCATCTACATCCAGATGTGGTGGTCACAGTGTAGACAGAACAGCATCAGTGATATACAGGAGTGTTTCCTACAGTTGGGAGTGGACGGATCCCAAGAGAGTATGGAGAATGCAACCATCTCAGGAAGTTGTGTGACATCTCTATTAGTCCGATGCAATCCTGCAACATGCAACCATCTCATATCACGATCAGGGTGGCTGGTTCTCAACAGCTGTATCATAGATGCACTAATGAATGCCAAATGGTCTGACACTACCTCCCTCAAAGCATGTCACTAAACCTGGTGGTATTCTAGATGCATTGCAAAATGTTCCACAGTACCAGAAATGGTTGCAGGTCTTCCCATAGGACATGATGTGCACATCAGAGGCCACCCAGCTGTGCATCCCTCTGATGCTGTCATTCGTGGTTTTGACTGGGTATCAGAAGTGGGACTGATATGGACAGAATGAACTCTAAACTCAGGTAATGCCATGAGATTCTTCATGGACCTCTGCAGTTCCCTCACTTGCAGGTGATGGAAGTGCTCCCCCTACTGTTAGCATTGCTGACAGTGCCACTATGTTCTCAGACTGTATCATGGTACATGCTGCCATCATGGTCAGCATCCAGGAACCTCCTGGCATTAGACATTTGCTAACTTGCCACACTGAATCTCTCATAATGGGAACAGTAATTGCAGATAGGTAACATACCAATAGTAATACTGCTAAATGTCAATACTTTGCATAACCTATGGATATACAGAAGTGTGAATTAAAGTCCTACAGGAATTGTGCATGCCTTCACTCACATAGTGCATCCCGAGTGACACTTGTGCATGATCTATGCATGCTAATGTCCCCAGGTCATGTGATCACCCATTTAATTCCCCCATTTATGTGATGACTTCATTTCTCTTGACTGTGAGGCTTAATTATGCAACACCGTCCCTGACATGACCACACTATGTTGGCTTTTAAGCATATCTAACCCCCATCAGGCAACATCATGCTATCTTCACTGCATTATTTATCCCAGCATGGTCAGTATATGCTTCTTTTTAAGTAATCACCTGAATCTTTAACTAACGAATGTTGCAAGTAATAACACAAAAATACGTCTAATTCCAGTCACTGCTCTGTACACTAAATATCTTCTTGTACTTGTATTGTGACTAATAGACAGACTGACATAATAACTCACTAGCCTGACTGACTTATTTTGCGTGGTAAGCCTTAACTTGCCAGTCAGCTACATAACACTGACCATGTGTTTTTTTCACTTTGACCACAGACAGCTTTGTCTCCAGTGGTCTTTTTTTTTTTTTTGTTTACAGGTACCATATTTTTTAATAGACTTTAATGACATCATCCATTTCTTTTTACTTATATAGTCTGTCTGCAAATTTACAGTTTATTGCAATCCTAGATGAGAAATTCCATATTGCAAAGCGTATTTCTTACCATACTTTAAATGTTTGTACCTTAAGGTTTGACATTTTTTCTTAACCTTCTTCATGTATACAACCAGGTTTTATAAGGCACTTTAATAATCCACATACTATAATACTATCTTTATATAAAAGTAACAAAAAATAGTTTTTATAATGTCTGTACTTATCTAGGTCAAAAACTCTCAAGTCTTTTTTATTATGTTGCCCTCGTTATTAAAAATAAAGCTGGTAATTCCAGTTTGCATAATTGATTGGGAGGGTGGCCTAATGGTTAAGGTGTTTGCCTTGCAAACACAAGGTGCAGGGTTTGAGTCTCACAAGGGACAATTGGCTAGGCTTAAAATGGCTTGCAAGGGCAGTTAGCTTAGTACTATTCTATGAATCTATGAATCTATGAATTATCCAAAATTTCATCTTCCAGTATTGTAGATTATAAGTCTTTAATATTTTATATTGTAATGTATTTTGCTTATTTGAGTTTTGCCTTCAGTTTACATGTAAAGCACCCATAAGCAACCCTACAAAGACTTGTTTTCAATACATTTTAATTTATATTATTCAACACCTATTTATATATCATTTCATCAATAATTTGCATGACAGAGTGTTGAAATTTTATTTGTGCACTTATCTCAGTGGTTGCTTATGTGCCTCAGTATGCCGTCAATAGGCAAAATGATTACTGAGCTTCAATTGATCTCCTTACTAAAGTAACATTAGTGATGTATATTTTAAGAGAGTTTAGAGAACGGGTGACCTGTAGATCGCACCCTGATTGGACAATGAATGTTCTCCAGCAGGGTGTTAATCTACAGGTAATGCTCACTGAAAAATTAATACATGGATTCAAGGTAGCGTATCATGCTGCTGTGGAGCTCAGACTGAAAAAACAATGACTGCCATAATTTTACGCTCGCTAAGCAGTGGTTTTGCTGTTTAGCAAGGGTAAAAAAAGAAAATTAAAATAAAAAATGTGTGTGTGTGTGTGTGTGTGTGTGTGTGTGTGTGTGTGTGTGTGTGTGTGTGTGTGTGTGTGTGTGTTTATGTCTGTGTGTGACAGTGCATGCATGTATGAGAGTGAGAGAGGGAGAGATCAACTGAGTTATTATTTAATACTCGCTAAGCAGTACATTTGCTGTTTAGCGAGTTTAAAAAAAATAAATGAAACAGAAAAAAGTATGTGTGTTTATGTTTCTGTCTGCTTGTCTGAGTGAATGTATGCATGAAAGCAAAAGAGACTGTGTATGTGTGTGTGTGTGTGTGTGTGTGTGTGTGTGTGTGTGTGTGTGTGTGTGTGTGTGTGGGAGAGAGAGAGAGAAGAGTGAGAGCGTTCTCTGGCAGCAGCAGCAGTTGTATGTGTACCTCTTGACCTCTTAGCTCAAGATATCTGGATAATTCTAAAATAAACAGGGGACAAAGGCTCAAAATAGGAGCATATTTTAAATATTGCTGTTACAAAATCACAAAGTTACTTGAATATTAGGATTTGTGTTAGAATGCATTTTCTCAAGCAGAGGTATCTGGGCATGTGCATCAGAGTGACTGAGATCGACCACTGGCAGCAGCAGTAGTAAAGACATTTGCATACGTCTTGACCTTTGAGCTGAAGAAATCTGGTTAAAGCCTAAAATAAAGGAGGAACAAAGAACAAAAATAGGAGCAGATTTTAATTATTGTTATTATAAAATTACAAAGTTGCTTACATAATAGGGTTTGTGTTAGCATGTATTTTCTGAAGCGCAAATTATGTGCGTGTGAGAAAGAGTGAGATCGATCGACCACTGGCAGCACCAGTAAAGATGTTTGTATAGCTCTTGACCTCTTAGCTCAAGAAATGTGGATAAAGCCTAAATAAAGAGGAAAAGACTCAAAAATAGAAGCAAATTTTAATTATTGCTCTTAAAAAATTATAAAGTTGCTTAAATAACAGGATTTGTGTTAGCATGAATTTTCTGAAGGAAATAAAAGTCTGAAAGTCGAATCTATTTAATTATTTAGTGACTTCATTCCCAATGACTGGCAGCAAACCACACATTTTAGGAGTAAGGGATCAAAAAGTAAGTAAATATTGGGATATATTTTTTAAAATGTTATATTTTGGATGTGCGATTGGATGGGTGACTGTAAATTCACACTGGGGGTTCTGTGTCCTTCTTGGACAGGGGCAAGACTTGTAAGGACCCTAGGGCCATTAGCCTAGTAACTTCCTATGATCCTATGATCCTATAAAATGCTTCCTCCAAAATCATTTACATATACTACAGCAACTTTGAAACATTGTGCAGAGAAATTATTTTACATGAAAATATATAAAAAAACAGTAATAAGAAAAAAATAAGTAAGTAGGTAAAACACAGCAATTTTACAGACAGCCCATTCTCTAAGCGCAATAATGCCTTCCAGTGTATGTGTTATTGTGGAAATAATGCCCTTCCAGGGGTGTGGGTGGGCATTATTTCCACAATAACACACATTACTGCTTGCTTATCACATGTTGTCATCATCATCCAGTCTCTGGATGAAACCAAAAGTAATGGTGGTGTGGGGTAGAAGGCAAAGTCTCAAAATCAGGGACAGATTTTAAATATTGGAATTATAAATTTATAAAACTTCTAGATGTCTATGGAGTCTGTAACTCAAATGCCTGTTGTTATTTAGTGACTCCAAAGCTCAGTAATATGCAAGAAAAACATACATTTTTATAAGGACCAGACCAAAAAGTGAGGCAAAAAATGGACATCCTTCAAAATTCTGGAAAATTCTGAGGTATGGTCTTTTGTTTCTTGTTCCAGGTGTGTTTTTGCTTTGTCTGGCCCAAACCCATGTAAAGTCTGCCCTTCTAGGGTGCACTGTTGTCTAACATTACAGCTCAAAGAACTGATTTCTCAAAAACACATTTAGTTAAATTTATTTATCTGTCTGTTGTAAACCACTTTAATCAGGATAACATTTGATTTACATTAGTTACAATTAGATAAATGTATTTATATATTATGACACACAGTTTATATCATATCACTGCAGACAGCAGCTACTTATATTTTGTCTTTTAAATTTAACTGCTAGAATGCTTGAAGTTGCCATTTAAGCTTCCATCTTTGAGTTACTTGCTACAGCTACCTCCCCCCCTTCTCTCAGCAACTCTTCATTTTGCAAGAAAGTCCTAGGAATTACAACAGCTCTTCTAAAATATATAACATTTAATATTCATTCAAAAATAATAGCATTGTTTTATTTCCAAGTATAAAGCTGCATTTAGTTTTGTCTACTACAATGCACTTCATTAGATAAGCAGGAAGAAACATTCATCTCTCTTGCATAATCATAAATATTTGTATCATACCTCTCAACTGTACAGATTTTCACAGAATGTCCACATTTTTGTCTCATATTTTTTGTTCATTTTTCATAAAATTGTGATTTTCTGGCAAATTAGTGGCAGATTATTGTTGACTGAAGTTTGAAAATAATTACATACATTTGAATTTCAGACTTCATACCCTTCAGAAAATTCATGCTAATGCAAAACCTGTTATTCTATCAACATTTATAAGTTTATAAGAGTAATATTTAAAAATTGTCCCTATTTGTAGGCCTTTGTATTTTATTTATGGATTTGTCCAGATTTCTTGCTCTAAGAGGTTGGGAGGTATGCTTTGTATATCTAACCAAACACACACAGATACAGACATGAGCATGCACGCACACACACACACACACACACACACACACACACACACACGCACGCACGCACGCACGCACGCACACACACACACACACACACACACACACACACACACTAGAACTCAGAATGCATATACGTGCTAAGACATATATCAACAGAATAATGACAAGCAAATCATCACCAATGCATTTATAAGTAGCTAATCAAAAAATGAAAGTAAACCTTTACTGCGCTAATAAAATGATTGCAAATATTTAACAAAATCGATCATCGGTCTCTGTCTTCTTTTGGTTCTTTGAGCACAACTGTAATTATTACATATGTAATTGCAAAATAAAATCTGCCCTGCAGGTGGCAACATAACCTTCCTTAGTTGGAGTCATAAGACTTAATGAAAAATTGCAGCAAAAGGCATTTTCTTCTAATCCTCTCTTTAATTAAGATGTTTGTTGTGCAACTGTACTCTTATGCTTTCCTGTTTGTGTGTATATATGCAAAGAATTATACTCTTTATGTAAAATAGCAATCTTGTTATTTCTAAGTTGAAAGCCCTCTCAGCAATTAAATTACTGGATAGGTGGTTGTGTTGAATTCTTTGATATTTTGACTATATTCGCTGTTACGATAAGGAAAGCATGAAAAAGTACCAGAATATTTTGAACTGTTCTCTGATTTATTATCTGGTGTGTTAACCTTCATCACTTGATTAGAATGATACTTTTCCTTTATGAATATAATGTTAAACTCACTATATAAATAAGTATATTATTTATTTAGACACACTTTATTACCTGGCTTTACTATTAACATTAAAATCCCTATTTGCATTTGGATTCTGAGAAAGCACCTCATTGATTCATATAACAAATAAAATCAGAAGAGCAATATTAAGTGGAAACATAAAAATGCTAAATAAGATATGAAATATGTCTGTAAATGTATGTGGTGTTATAAAGGTAGTTAAGTACAGTCTCCTGTTTGTCTTAACAAATCACATGACAGTCCTTACAAAGTATTAAGCCTAAAATGAGACAGTGATGTAGTATATGAAGTGAGGATGCAGCATACGTTCAGTTTATTTTTCATTTAAGTTTGTTTTCAATGTAATTTGCAAAATTTAAACATTAAAAGAACATACGTTAAACACATACTGATACACGGTTTACTGATTTTTATATATTCATGAAAGCACTTTATTAAGTGCATCAAATTCATTTAATGAGGTGGGTGGTACAAACGGATGGGTAAGAAGTCAGCCATATTGAGTGAGTGAAGTTAAAGTGAAGTGCGGTATAGGAAAGGATAGGTCTTTGGGTGAGTGGAATGCTGAAGGATAAGAAAAAGGTAAAGGTATGCATCTAAGAGATAAAGTCTAAAGGTTAGTGAAACTTTAGAAAGGTGTACCTTTGGGTTGTGTGCAGAATATGCATAACTGCACATTGTTTCAGGGCTTATTTCAGCGGCAGCTTGCTTTTAGACCAGATCAGAACAGTGTGTGATATATCTGTAGTGAGAAGCAATTTTCTGTAAGAGAATAGTGACTTAGAGACAAATCACATATTTTCTATGATATTTTTGGAATATGAAGGGGAAGGATGTTATAAGATTCTTATATAATTGTAGCCCACCTCTCTTCAGGCCTCCACCAGCACCCTATTGACATATTCATTTTTCTTGTGAGGTAAGATCTAATCCATTTACTCCCCAGTAAGAGAGATAGCCACATGTCCCATTCACTCTCTAGATGAAGTGAAATGCCCCATGAGCACATTCATTTAGGCACCAGAGCAGCCTTTCACACGATCAACCCTTTCCACCCACCCTAATTCTCTCCCCTTGGTGTCTGTTACTTCCAGAATTATTTCATCCTGAGGAGGCAGTCTCCATTTTTAATGTGTAATGCAGTTATCACCTGGTCCTAGTGCTACATGCTAAACTTTGATACTTTGAAGGGGTAGCACTTCAGCAAGCTGAGCCGACACCTTTCCCCCTTAGGATGGATGAGCTGGTCTTAAACATTACCTTGCATCTTCCCTCACCTGATTCCACCAGTGCCCAAGCCATAATCAAATTGTGGTTGTCTGAGACACAGTCAGGGTTTGATATCTCTTTGACATAGAGATGGGCAAAATTCTTAGTGATCTGGTTGTTCATGTAAGGTCAACACAGTAAACCAATCTGCATAGAGGTTATATACACCATTTTAAAGTAAGAATGAGTACCACAAACATTTCAGAGTTAGCTGTAGCCATCCAGTGCATTGCAGCACATTATGGTGATAAACAGCAGTGTGTTATAGTGATAAGCACTGTGTACAGTGTCTCCTTTAAAATATTGCACCATATTGAAAACTATAGAAAGTTATAGAAAGTTTTTTAATGAAGTCTGAAAGAACTGCTTATGACAAAAGGACAATGCAAGAATTTGGGTATGAAGACAGCTTAGAAAACTGCCTTTTAGCTATGAGCTACAATGTCAACTGTTTCTGTGAAATCATACCTCTCAACTGTACTGAATCCCTTGGTATTTACCAGTTTTAAGGGCAAAATAAAGGGGTGCCACAAAGCCCCAAGTGGCCCCTTCATTTCCTGATTTTTTTTATTTTATTTTTTTACAATTCCAAGTTGCCACTGATGTATTCACGCATCGCCAGCACATCCCGCAACATCATCAACCTGTGTGGGTGTGTGGGATGAAGTCAACTTCGTGAGGCAGACTGCCTGCCTGTTTGGAGTGGAGAAAAAAGTATTATCAGCAGCAGCAGAGCAGCACAGCAGCAAGCAGAGCAGTGCAACAGCAAGCAGAGCAGCACAGCAGCAAGCAGAGCAGCAAGCAGAAAGCAGAGCTTGCAAAGCAGAAAGCAGAGCAGCACAGCAGCAAGCAGAGCAGCGCAGCAGCAAGCAGAGCAGTGCAGCAGCAAGCAGTGCAGCAGCAAGCAGAGCAGCAAGCAGAAAGCAGAGCTTACAAAGCAGAAAGCAGAGCAGCACAGCAGCAAGCAGAGCAGCGCAGCAGCGCAGCAGCAAGCAGAGCAGTACAGCAGCAAGCAAAGCAGCACAGCAGAAAGCAGAGCTTGCAGAGCAGAAAGCAGAGCAGCACAGCAGCAAGCAGAACAGCACAGCAGCAAGCAGAGCAGCACAGCAGAAAGCAGAGCTTGCAAAGCTCTTCAGTGTTTCACTGTTTGCAGTTTAATTCTACTTAAAGTTCTGCCAGGTATGTACTTCAAGTTTTGCAGTGCAGAGTCTATCCAGTCTGCCCAGTGCCCACCTGTGTTCTGCATGCACTCACAGTCCCAGCCAGGATTCAGGAATCAGGATGAGAAAATGTGCTGTCTCCAGCGGCTCAACCACCACCTCCTCTGGCTCCAGGTAAGCAAAAAAGAAAAAGAAAAGTGCCTTATTGCCTTGTGTAATAGAAACTGTGTCTGCTGAATGTTGATAGTCTAGCAATGCAAACTAAAGTAAAACATTGATTTTAGCCATCAGTTCACATTTTGTAGCAGGAGCAGGTGCACGAGTCGACAACTGTATTTTATTTTTTAACTTAAAATCCTACCTCCCCATCTTATTGGACTTGTGTAGAACAAGTGTTTAGTGATGAATTTACTTCTTATCTTTTGAGTAATGTCAAAGACACTGTTTGTTTGGTCCTGTTTTTATGTGAATTGTGAACAGGTTCCATGCTTCTTGATTGTCAGTCACTGCTCAAGTTTTTTTTTTCCTGCTGTTCAGGATAACAGGGCATTTCAGCACTGGGAGCCTATAGTCTGGAAGCCGCAGTTGCACTTCTTACTTTGATCTTTTGTTGTTCAGATGTAACAACTAGACATAAATCTGTGAAACAATGCCGGCATGAGAAATCTGAGTATTAGCCTGTGCTGCTAGCATTTATAAAAGAATGGCACACATTATCATTGTATTTTGCTCTTAGCATCTTGATTGGAAAATACAGGATATTCTGATTTCTGTTTTGGCACAGTGACTGAGGGTATAATACTCAAGAAGAGCATTTTCAAAATTGCTATTTGTCAGATTGTACTTTTGGATTAGATGTCCTTAAAAGTAAATTATTCCCTTTACAAAACTGGAGTTCATAACACACATCAATCTGGCAAAAGAAAGAGCATTCCTCTACTGTGTAGCATCTTATGTGTGCATTTACTGTAATCGGTAGTGCTAGCAGGTAAGTGCGGAAAATAAACTTGAATTGTATTTGTCTAATGTTTAGGCACAGTGGTATGTTCTAGCATTTGGACAAACTTAGATTCTAGTCTGGTATATTCTCATAAACCATTCTTTTAGCTGTGTCCTACTGTAGTGCACAGTATATCAGTAGTTTAATATACACATAAACATCTGCATATCTTCTGTTAGTAAACTATTAAATGATGCACAACATGTTTTCTGTTTTGCATAATTATTATTCTATGTGTATGGATTAATAACAGAATTATATGTAAAAGTATATCTGTATACATTTGCTAGTGAATATATATATATATATATGCATGCTTTTGTGTATCAAATATCTTTACACAGACACAGGCTTACACATATGCTGACAAACAACATATACTTGTGGGTTTGTATAATGTACATTTGTATAATGTACCCCAACATATAAGTTCATAGGTTTATAGGTTGGTACTAAGCTATTGGCCCTAGGGCCTATACAAGCCTAGCCATAACAATTCCCTGGATATTTCTTCCCACAATATTTACTTCCCTGGACCCCTGTCTAGCAGGCTGACTGACATGATCCCCGGGGTGACTTGCCTATCTCCCATCCAATTGTCAAGGTTCCTTTTGAAGACGGCCAAGGAGGCGCTCTGCTTGACATGTATGGGCAGTCTATTCCAGAGTATGGGGAGTCTCTGGGTCAGGAACCTATCCCTCCAGCATGTTTTGTTCATTGTGATGACAAGGTTTAGATCCCTGGAGTATGTGGCTCTGAGGGATTGGGATTTCTTTAAGTGGAGTATGTCCAACAGCTCAGGGTTTGACATAGCCTTGTATGTTAAGCAGAGATCGCCTCTGAGTAGACGATATGCCATAGAGTATAGCTGGATTTGTTTTAGAGGGTATCTGCTTTAGGCCTGTGATTCGTTTAGTGAGGTATTTCTGAGGCCTTTCCAGCTGTTGCAGATGTCTTGTGAGATATGGAATTTATAGTGGTCTGTGTGTTGTCGCCAGTGAAATAAGTGATTCTTTGATGTGTTTTTTAAAATAGCCCATGGGGAGAGGCATCATGAACTGACTTTCCATACTTACTGGTGTGGCAAAGGTTTCATTATTTGCTCCCCAGAACATATTCATTCTGGCAACATGTTTAACTGGGTGGTAAGATCTCTGTCCCACATTTTCAGGATTTAGTTCTGATCACTGCATACATGATCTGTGTGGAGCCTAAATGCTTTCTCTGTGATTAATTTTTGAGTTTTTCCTCACATATATCAGTTTCCTTCCTCTTCCCAAAATCATGTTGGAAAATTGGTGACTTCAAGCTGTTGATATATATGTATAAATGTGTGTCTGTGTATATATAAAAATTCACATATATATGCATACATATATATGTTTGTATGTGTGCACAATCCCAGCAGATTTGCTAGATTTGTAGACAGACAGGAGTTTTTGGTCCCTGGATTGCATTGACAAACTGGGAACATAATTTTTATTTTATTTTTATTTTTATTTTACATTTGTTGACAGGGTTAGTCCGACTGGATGCATGTCCATTTTCAGCGGAGGTCCGGGGAGAAAAGCTCCAAAGGTAAGCAGATACAGCATTACATAATACCAGCATTACATATTACAAACACAAAATTGTGTAAAGTTATTTTTTAGTGCTGGACAGGCAGATGGATGCTTGATAATTAGTATTTTGCAATTTAATTACATTTAGTGGTGTTATTTACAATTAGTGTAGCAGTTAATTTTATTTTTATAGAAGAAATTGCATTTCAGTTTTATACAAGTTCAAAGTTTGATACAGTTCAAATGTTAATATAAATAAACCATTATTATTCTGGTTATATTTTCTGTTTAATATTTTGTCTGTTCCTCAGTTTGGATTTTGAATGTTGGTATCCCACAATTCCATTGGACTGGGTGGGATCACATAATTCTGTATGCAAATTTCATGTTAATCAGAGTCCACATTTTTGGCTAGTTGTACCTACTTTTCATGGGCCTTTGTCCAGATTTCTGATGATTCCAGTTTGAGAGGTATTTGTCGCAAGCACACAGCTTTTGTTGAGCATCTTCTGTTATTGCAGTCACATGAGCAGGATGGCTCTTCCTCTTGTCCATGTAAATGTTTTAAACGTTTCCAATTTGGTGCTTCCTCTAGACATATTGGTATGGCCAATAAATTTATATGATAGTATGTTTTTCAGCAAAGTTTTGTTTTCTATAAAATATGTGATGGAAGGAATATGAAGAACTGCTCGTACGACAAGGATGTAGTCACAATTTATTTGAAAATAACACAACACAACTCCTGGTTAAGCGCTTTCAACTGTACCACAGTCTTCATCAGAACAATGAAATGCAACAACCATATGAGCAGTTCTTCATATTCCTTCCATCACATTTGTTCCTGAGTTGCTGGTTTCTTGTTGAATTTCTATAAAATATAACTTTAATTTTATTTTTTCTTAGTACAGATCTATTTCCAGCTGGCCATACATTAGCTTGCAGTAGTAATTTAGTATAGCTATGGTGAGTGTCGATTTTTTTTCACACTACCTAACAATGTGGAGACCTCTGAGTGCTGTGTTAATGGCATCATCCCTGAATGTTTTTTTTATTCTATTTCTGAAGAGGGAGAAAAGTAAAGATCTTACTACAGGTCTTCTGAGTACCTGCTGGAAAAGAGATAGAACATATTCCTTTATCCTAACACTGTTTCTTTATATTAAGTGTGTCGGTCACCAATAATCAAACCTTTCTTTATAAAGTCCGGCAAACAAAATTGGGAAATAAACAAAACAATAGGCTTTTTAAGTAGCTTAAAATATATATTTCACATCGAGTTACCTCGATAAAGTTTTGTGGTAATGGTATCAGTTGCTATGCCTGTGCCTTCACCTTTTGTAAATCCATGTTGGATTCTAGAAAAAGTTTATTGCTTAAGAAGGAACACATTTATTTACAAATGAACTACATTTTCTAGCATTTTAGCAAACCTTCTTAGGATACAGATAGTTTGTAAGTTTTGTGAATGCTTGTGCACACCCTCATTTGGTACTTGAACAGTTATAGATGGCTTCTATGTCAGTATTTGCTGGTTGTGCAGCTTTGTATGGGTTAACAGTTTTATAAAAAGAAAAAAAATGGCTAACAGATTGTCTACAGATGGTGATAGATGCCCTTTCATTAACATAAGTATATATTTCACAGATGCTGCTGTTGATGTCTGTTACTTTGATATTTAATTTTTGTTTTGTGTGTAAGCAGTAGTGCACATATGCAAATGTGAACACACACCACACAGGGGTACAACTCTTTCTGTGCAGTTCAAATAGTGGCAAATGACATGAAGCTTCCTTTAGTCTGATGCTTTTATTTAGTGATATGTTGTTCAGCAATAGGTTAGATTAGACAAATCATACTGAAGAGTGATACAAGCCGTGTGTGGGTGAATTTTGGTAATTACAAACACAGATTTTGTAATGAAAGGACAGAAAAGAAATATAGTAGCTCAGCAGGACTGAAGAAACTTAGCAAGGGCAATTAAGAATTGTCATGCTGCCAGCCCAACTATCTGGAATTTTGTAAATAATTCTATGTCATTCGTGAATAGTGATATGATTTATACAGAACTGTATGTTATGTTCTGAGCTTCAGGAATGTAACCACAGCATAACCTGCTGGATCATAGAAGATTAACTTGCAAAACTTAAGAATAGTTGAGGTTAAGTTACTTTATAGCTGGGTCATAAACAAGAGATGTTATCTCTCAGTTTCAATGCAGAAGCAGATACAATATAAAAGAGCTAGAAGTCTTTGTATTGAGCAAAGTGTTTTATTGTTTTATGACTTCCAAGATCTGTAAACATCTGAGAGATATGTATTTTAACAGAGAGATGTTAAATTCTATTAGTTTGTGTTTTAGCCTGGGAGCTGAAGTCAAGTGACAAAAGGTGATGTCATCCAGGCTAACCCAGCAGTAAAATATGATACTGATTTAAGAACTCTCTCAGAGAGTGACTGTGCATTTTGTATTTTGTCTTGGACCTAGCAAGAACATCCACTCATCATCATCATCTGCACTTGCCTATATGTAAGTAAAATTTAGGGCATAGCATCTCTTTTAGATAGAGATAGAAATATAGTAAAGATTAGTTTAGATGTTTTCTGCATTTATTTGAGATTGACCTGCAATGTTGTTTTAAAATATCTCCTGTGATTTTGAACTCTGAAGTCACTGTGTTGATTTACTGAGTATTGTCTTGTTTGTTTATTATTTATTATTAAATATATTTAAACCTACCTTTGTGGCTGATATTTGTGAGGCATATTTAAGTTCTTAGTTAAGCTTTTAGAGTACTTGCCTATCTATTTAGTGACATTGTACAGGCCACTCCTAATAGCCTGGTGCCTGGTCAAGACCACCATTTGGATTAATAGTAACTTTACACAGTAGGATTGGGCACCTTTTTAAGGGCCTTATAGTAGCTGATAATGGTGGTTGGTGGCAGCTGGAATTACCTTATAGTCTGGGCAAATGGGGACATAGCTTGTAAACCTGTGGCAGCCTTTCCCATGAGTGTGTATGTGTTTGTTTATAAATCAAACCTCAAAGAGTATGTCTTTCAGTTATTTGGGCAGGGACATAATTCACTAGTTGGACAGAGAGGGTGCTGGAAGTTTTGACTTGGCCACTCAGCTGAGATCTCAACTGTATAGCTGTGCCAGTGGGGAGTCTTATTGGGGATCTGGAGAAAGAGGGAGAAACCAGCCCCAGACTGACTGTGATTTCTGTGTGCTCTTAACGGAAATTCCACTTTACTGTGTGTGTACCTGTCATCCTCCCAGTGTGTACATCCCCTAGCTGTTGACAGTGGTGAGGATTTAGGCTTCCTGATTACTGGACCATTGCAGGGGTGTCACAAGAACATTAATGATGTGGGAACTATGCAGGCTTGATTGCATAGGATCATTAGAAATAATGGTTTAGTGGAACAGGAGACCACTTAATACCTCTACTGGGAAGTTAATTAAGAAAAACAAAATCATATACAATCTGAATATACCTGAGACTGCATGGTTTTCAGAAGAAGAAGAAAAAAGTTGCCTAGGCTAAGTAGATTGTGGCAGTTATGTAGAAAGCATATATGAAAAGAATATGAATCACTTTTACAGATTCACATATATTCCAAGGCCTCTGAGTCTTAGGACCATTCACACCTTGCCAGTACTCTCCCTCACAACAAGCCTCCTTTCTTGAGAAGAGCTATATCAGTCAGCCCCAGAGTAAGTTTATGATTATCCATCTAGTCTTCTAGGTTATTTTTAAATTAAGATGGTGAGTTTCACTTTTTAATATGCAGGTGAACTTTATTTGAGAGGTTTGGGAGTTGCTGGGTTATAAATCTGTCCTGCTAGGTTTGAGTTATCCCTTGGTGAAGATTTAAATTCCATACTTCTAGTATTGGTGGAAATATTGGACTTGTGGAGAAACATGAGGTCCAGGACAAGTGGGTTTGTATGGTAATTAAAACAGAAGTCCACCTGCTCTTGGTAGCTTAGAGACTTTAGGCCTGTGATTTTTTTTTTTGGTTAGAAACCTTTTGGAGCTTTTCTAATTGTTTGATATGTTTACTGAGTAATTGGCCTGATCAGTACTGTGTTTAACAGAGTGATTACTTCTTCAGACCTTCATGATATTCCTTTGGCAGTTAGCTAGGCTAAATAAAAGTATTTCCCAACAATCTTTGTGACATGATGATCAAAGCAGAGGGAGCTATCAATCCAAGTACCCAGGCCCCTGGCTATATTTTTTGCTTTGCAGCAGTTTGTTGCCTATACAGTGTGGGAGGGGTTTCTACTGAAAGTGAGGTCAATACACTTTTAAGCATTTAGTTTGAGTATATTTTCAGTACACCAAAAGTTGAAAAGGGAGCGTTCATGATGAAGGGCTTGGATTTGATAGGTGATTTAACAACAGGTCCCAGGTCAGTCATTTGCAAACTTTGTTAGTCAGAAGTCTTGACTCTTTGCTTGGGGAGCTGAGAAGTAAATACAAAAATGGAGGTCCCCACCACTGAACCTTGAGGGACACTACTGGTTACTTTCATAGTCTCTGATGGGGCACTTATAACTCACATTGTTGGATTCTGTCTTGTAGCCAGTTTGTTATCTATCTTACCAAGCACATATGGATTTATTTTTAAAGCATCTAACTTTTGTATGATGCCAGCATGGGGAATAGTGTCAAAAGCCTTACAAAAAAGATTGCACTTTGCGTAATGACCAATATGACGTATTCAGAACTGGGCACTTTTGTTTTCATAATCAAGTATAATATTCTCTGAATATAATAAAATTAAATATGAATTAACTTTTCTGTTAGATAGTATTTACAGTGATAGCTTAATAGTATTTGGAGACTTAAGTTTTTTGGCCCAAATATCCAAAGTTGTTAAATACTTTTATTATATAAAAATGATAAGTAACAGGTCAGCAAAGAACATGCATGTTTCTGAAATAATTTTACTAAATTAACTGGTAATCATATATTATCAATGGAAATGTGCATACAAATAGGGCTATATATGATGCCTCTTAATGGAAATGGACAGTTTTGATTTCAAGGCATCCTGAAATGCCTGCCATAAGTAAGGATACAATTTCTCATAGCTCTGTCATTGTTATCACTATTGCTGATTTAATAACTTTGAGTTCTGTTTTGATGTGTTAATATTAATTATGTTTCAGTGTGACAAAATGGTTGCTGCTCATCTTGTTTTGGCCTTAAAAGGATGATATATAGCAATATGTGTGAAGCATAATGTTTATTAATGTTAATTTGTTAATACAGTTTGATTACTTTTGTATGAATGTAAATTTGCCAATGTCACAAGTGATAATTCAATAAAGGTGTTTACAAAATATGATATCATTTGTGTCTGAAGATAATTCCTGGATACCATCAAACATCATTCATCCTAATAATCTTGCCTTCATAACCTCCACGCTGATGGACTTGTACAGGAGTACTTCCTGTTGCTGTTGCTATTTCTTTACTAGACATGTGCTTCCTGGATATTATCAGTAACTGCGTTTTAAATATAAGGTTTTGTGACACTTGTCACTCTTAGCTGTATCTGTTGCTGTTTCTCTTTAGTGAAACAGAGTCTGCATTTGTCTGTTGTCATTTATTTTTGTGGATTCTAACTGGACTTTCTGACATCATTCATCTTTGTAATGGTATCACATTGTTCCCTGCAACTTCCTTCCACTGATCTTTAGTGTGAGTGCAGCCTGTGCCAACATCTGATGTCATTCATTTCTAGAAATCTGAACAGGATGGAGCAGAATTCCTGTCATCAGAAATATTGTCAGCCTATTCAATATCTTCTGTGTTTCTTGAATTTTTTTTTTGCATTGGAGTGCTTTCTGGAGCTGGTTGTCTTTTTCTTCAATGGATCAGTGTCTCCTGTTTTGTTTTCTGTTTTATTCTTTGCGGTCTTCTTATAGTAAATGCATGTAGGATAACCTAGTTTTGGAAATTAAAATGTTCTAATGTTTTATACATCTTAAAGTGTTATAGGGAAAGCTTTGTGACTTTAGGAATTAGGTTGCTGCTGTTCAATTTTCTACAATCACGTGTGGCACTTGTGCCATAAGATAAGTTTGCAGCTGCCAGTTGTGTTTCGAGTTATTTAAATATAGTACAGTTGTTTAAGTTGAACTTACATTGACAGTAAATGTTTGAATGATCACTGCTGCAGTGGCTTTAGCTATATGGGTTATATCCTGTCAAGGATATAACAGTCAAGGATATAACAGCTGGCCAGCTTTCAAAGTTTCAGGATACTTTCCACATGACCAAGCTATCAAACAGCTCAAGGTGAGCTGACTAAAAGACAAGTTTGGGTGTGAAGCCCTTCATAGCTCTCTTGCTAGCAGAGAGAAAGAGTCTGAGCCCAGAAAAGGCAATGCTAGGAATAACAAAATCTAATTATCCACACCCTGGCATAAAAACGCACCAAAAACAAGGGGAATGGAGAGAGGGAGCAGCTACTGCAGCACTTATCATTCCAACATCTACTGTTATGGTAAGTTCAACTTACACATTTGTACTATGGTTTTCATATTGATCACTTCTGCAGTCACCTTAGCTATATGGGTAGATTACCACAGGTCACTATGTTTGGGAGGTGGAAGGAGAAGGATCCAGGAGCCCCTAGAGAATGGTCTTAACAAAGCCTGATCTAGACCTAGAGATGGAATCCAGCTTATGCTGCTTTGTAAAAGTATGTACAGAGGAACAAGTAGCAGCTTCTAGAATACTTCTAGAATCCAATAATTTCCAAAAAGCCATAGATGAAGCCTAGGCCCTGGTAGAGTTGGGCTTGACACTGCCTGGAATAGATTTGTCATGGTCATAGCTCTCATCCTCTTAACACAAACAATCTGGACAAAGCCAAAAACAACTGGGGGACAAAGACCCCAAAATAGGGGCAAATATAAAATATTTCTCTTATAAACTTAGAGAGCTGCTAGATTAAAAGATCTTGTGTTACCATGCATTTTCTGAAGAGTATGAACTTGGAAACTCAAATCCCTGTCATTATTTAGTAAATTCAGTCTTCACTGATTTGCCATAAAAATCCAGAAAACCCCAAGTTTTATGAGGAACAGACCAAAAATATGAGGCAAAAATGTGGACATTCTGTGAAAATCTTTGGAGTCCATAGACATGGTATAGATACCTCGATGATTGCTAGTTGGTTTTGAAGTCTGATTTAATTTATCTGAATGAGTTTATACAATAGTATACAATATCCTAATGAAAATAATTGGGGGATACAATTCAGTCTTCAACATATTTCACAAATTTCTTTTTTGGATGTTGCCATCTCAAAAAACAATGATGGCACTTTAAGCACTATGGTGCATAGAAAACAATCCACAACTTAACACATTCTTGCATGACACTAGTTGCCATCCATCCCATATCATTCGTAATATCCCTAGTCACAATTTCTAAAAACTCATAGAACATGTTCATCTGATACAAAACTCAGTAGACAGGAACTTGATTTGGTTAAGAGATTTTGTGATGGGGGTATAATTATAAGGATGCTATGACCACTCAAGACTCTGTCACGACAGACTTGAATTATTACAGTATAAAAACATAAAGTCAGGGATGATGCTTTTAGATTGGTGACTAATTTTGGTAGCAATATTGTTTTTGTAAGTGTTTTATTAACAAACCTTGGGATATTCTTATGGTGGATAACAAAATATATGAGTTAATTCCTACACAATGTTTATTTTCTTACAGAAGAGGTAGATCTATTGGCAATCATTTTAATCATTGCAAAAAAGTGCTAGATATAGTATGGACAAACAACTATAGACCGTATTCCTGTGGTGGTTGTTCTGCATGCAAGTATGTTTTGAAAATAAAACAATTCACATCCAGGAATGCATCTAAAGTTTTTGGTATTCTTTGTTTTGGTACCTACAGTTCTGAGTGGCTACTTTATTTAGCTTCTTGCACATGCACAGCTTTTTATGTTGGACAGATGTCCAGACAACACAAAACTTGGATTTTTGAACATATGAGTGATATTAAGAATGGCCGTTTGTCCAATTCATTATATAAAAATGATCAGAAACATTCTTCGGCTGTATTTAATTTTACTATTATTGACAGAATTAATTTAGCTGCGGATAATAAGTTAGGCTTGCATGGTCTCTTGAATAACAAGAAACAATCTTGGATAGTGAGGTGGGGGTTTTATTTTCACCGGGGCTTAATGAAGCAACATTGTCTCTTTAAATGTGTGGTGAATCTTTATTGGTTGTATATTTAAACGTGTCACTGTTGTTTGGAAGTTTAACACTGATGAAGGCATGGAGTTGCCAAAACTGGTCTGTTTTTTATGAGAATAAAAGTTTTGCTGATTTGAAGTTCTGGATGCTGCTTTTTGTGTCTAGTCATTTGGCCTTTGCACTTAGCTGTACTTGCACGGACTTTTGTATTTGTGTATAAAACAAGGTAATAACCTTAGACAACCATTTAAAAATAGTCTGTTCTGACACAGGTTGTCCCTTCTTAGTAGCTTCACAAGAAATGAACAATTGATTCAAAGATGTGAAAAATTTAGTTCTGTCAAGATAGTAACTGAGTTGTCTGTGGACATCCAAGGTATAGAGTATCCTTTCGCCCTCATTTTTAGGTTCAGGAAAGGAAGCAGGTAGATAATTTGACTTAAAGTAAACTTGAATACCACTTTATGTATAAAAGAAGTACTAATTCTCAAAGAAACCCAGTCCCCATGGAAAATGAGGTAGGGCTGACTCACCATAAGAGCTTGCAACTCAGATGCCCTTCTTGCAGAAGTCATAGGCAATTAATAAAACTGTTTTCCATGTTAAGAACCTTAAGTCAGCCACATTAGCTGGTTCAAATGGAGCAAGTGTTATTTTCGCTAACACAAAATTAAGATCCCAAGTTTGCTTGGAGGCTTTTTATGCAAAACCCCTTTCAAGAACATTTTGACATGCAACTGCCTTAAAAGAAGAGGATCCATGGACAGACATGCCGAAATGGCGGACAAATGAACCTTGATAGAGGAATAAGAATGGCCATAGGATAACTCACACAAATATTGTAAAACCAGAGAACAACTAGCCCTGAATGGGTGCTGGTTATGTCACTGGCCCCAATTAGAAAACCTTTTCAGTTTGCTAATATAGGATATTCTAGTAGCAGGCTTTCTTGCCTCCATTAGTACTGACTGCACATTCTCAGAAAACAGGTGCTTAAAAGGAATTAAGACCCCATCATCCAATACGTCAGTTGAAGATGATTGATGTCTGGGTGTATCACACACTACTTCTTATGTGAATAGATTAATTCTGTGAGGAAGTGTGTAGAAATTGCTCCTGGCCATTTCCAAAGGAAGGGAGAACCATGCTTGCCAGAGCCAGAAGGGAGACACCACCACCATGATCTTGCAGGATTCTTTCTGAATCATCAGAAATACCCTGGATATTATTGGAAAGAGTGGAAAGACACACAGGAACATTCCTATCCAAAGAAAAGAAAAAGCATCTGTATTCCAAGCCTTCTTGCAAGGAGTCTTGGAACAGATTTTGCCAGGTGATTATTCAGAGAAAAGGCAAAGAGATCTACTTGAGGGGTGGATCAAAACTTGGAAGACATCCTGATCTAGTTTCCATTTGTGAGGATCTGCCCTGGTCCTGCTCAGCTTGTCTGCCACACAGTTTTGCTCTGATGTACTGTAGGGTGCCTGTGGAGTGAGATTGTGCTTTGAAGCTATATCCTAAGCTAAGATGGCTAGTCTGCAAAGGTGTATGACCTGGTTCCTCCTTGCTTGTTGATGTACCACATGACTGTGCTATAGTCTGTGAGCATTTGAAACAGTCTTGGGGATCAAGGATGTTTAGAGAGTTGAGTGCCTTGATTAGGGGAAGCATCTCCTTGATATTTATATGCTTGCATCTGTCCTTGTTGTCCCACACCCTCTGCACTTTTATCCCTCTTGAAATGGCTCCCCCAAGCAAAGTCCGAAGCATCTGTGGTGACTGACTGCTTTGGAGCAGGGAGGACGAAGGAAAGACCTGTATTTAAGGATATCCGTTGTCTCCACTAAAAGTTTTCTCTTTCCTTCTCACAGATCTGAAAAGATAAAAGGTATTGATGCTGGGACAAAAGAAATTTCAGATAGCACTGTATCGCTCTCACATGGAGTCTTGCTAGAGATATCATGAGAATCATAGATGCAATGAGACCCAAAATCCTGAGGTATTCCCTCACAGTGACCAAAGTCTGAGTGGAAAATCTTAGAAATAGATCTAAATAAAGATCTATTTTTCCTGTAGAAGAAAAGCTGTTTGAACTGAGGTGTATAGTTAACACCCCTGGAACACAATCCTGTTTGAGTGAGTCAAGAAAGAATTTTGAATGTTCTCTTGGAATTCTAGTTTGTACAAGAGATATCTCACCCAAGACAGAGACTCCTGACATTTTGAAAAAAGACTCTGCAAAGATAAGCAAGTCATCTAAATATGGAAAATGTGAATACCCTGTAGCCTGTGGAGTGAGATTGTACTGTGAAACTATATCCCAAGTGAAGATGGCTACACACAGCTACAGTGGTATCTAAAATCACTTTGATCCCAGCATCAACACCCTTTATAAGCTATAATTGGAGCTAGACACTTTGTGAACACTGTTGGTCCAGTGGATAGTCCAAAGGGCAAGGCAGAGAACTGATAATGTGATCCAAACAAACAAAACCTTAAGAAACACCTAACGTCTGGAAGAATAGGGATGTAATGGTAAGCATCTTTTAACTAATGTTACCAGGAAATGTGAAGAGGAAGAAGAAGAGGTTACATGTTGTGAAGTGAAATTGTTTTGTATTTAGGCACTATCACAAACAGGTTTTGGAAAGAAAGATCCAGAACTGGTCTCTAAGCATTTAATTTATTTGGGATCAGAAATATCCTTGAATAAAACCCCTTCCTCACCTGAGAAGGACAAACTTGTTCTATCCCTTCTTGGGACAGCATCTGATGAAGAACTGGTGGAAGCAAAAGAGACTGATCTGCAAGGAGGAGAAATGACCCTCTGGAAAGGAGGAATTTCCATCCACAACCATCTGTAACCCTGATGAATGATTTTCAGAACCCATTTGTCTGAAACAATTTATTGCCAAAGAGAAAAAAAGAGAATGTGACTTTCTGGAAGAGAATAGAGGCCAGGGTGGGAAAGGTTCACAGAATCTCTTTAATAGTCATTCAAACGTGTTGCACTGCCCTTAGTTTTCTGAGGTTTGAGATGTCTTTTTGCAGCTCCCTTGCCACTTCTTCTTAAATGTGTGTTTACCTAAATTCTGTTGAGACTGTTTATTCTGTTTTTTTTTGTTTTTTTTTTTTGCCAAAACCGAATGAGCAGAAAGAAAATGCCTTGGACAATTTGGAAAAGGAGGGCTAAAAAAATCTTGATTCCTTGGATCAGCTTACCCCTTTCATCATACATTTTGTCACCTCTGTAGCAGAAGGGCCACACACTAAGTCTCTATACAACAGAGAACTTAAAATCTCATTTTATATAATCTGAACGGTTTTGAGAATGCAGCCATGCAAACCTCCTTAAAACAATACCATTGGCCT
Organism: Protopterus annectens; assembly: GCF_019279795.1. Classification (NCBI taxonomy): domain Eukaryota; kingdom Metazoa; phylum Chordata; order Ceratodontiformes; family Protopteridae; genus Protopterus; species Protopterus annectens. The sequence continues at coordinate 1,667,265,757 of NC_056725.1, forward strand.
TAGTCCTGAAAGAAGTGTCAACAGAGTCATACACACTACAAACAGAATAAACTAAGTTTTTTAAATCAGATTTTTCTTCACAACAGTAAACATTCCTCATACTTTGACAAAATGTCAGGACAAACTTTAACATGTGTACCTGACAATTTAAAATTCTGAAAGTCAAAGTTTTCAGAAGTATACACTTTCTACCATCCCTGTCAATAATTTCCTGGTCTTTATTAGCAAGGGAAGGATTGGAATTAACTAAGAGCTTAGCAGCAGTGGAGTCAACTAAGGCTAAAGCTGTTGGGTCAGGTTTGGGAATAATGTATTAAAATGTAAAAGACTAAGGAACCTTATGCATCCTATCTACCTTTTTAGGGACAGCTGTCTGACTATCAGGAAAACTACAGGCAGTAAGACACACATCATCTAAAGCAGACAGTATAGGAGGAATGGGTGTAGGTTCTGGAAATTCTCTGTAGCAACACATAGTATTTTCTGAGGGACTGAAAAACCTCAGTGATCTCCCACTAAAAATAGTGAAACATTCTAGCAATAGTCTCATAGAAAGAGAAACCCACACAGGGAGAATCAGAAACTGAGCTTTTCTCTGAGTCTGAATCAGAAATGTCAGGACAAAACCTTGAATCCATCCTTGCATCTTCCTGTTCAGATTCAGAATCTTGAATCTCTTCAGGAAAGGAAGTATCCCTCTTTCTTCTACCCGAAACTACTCCACAAGAAGGATCAGTAGCCTGAATTAAACCTTGATCCAGTCCTAGTAAACTACTCCTATCCAAAGAAATTTGAGGAGTAGATATATGCTTGGTTTTATGTTTCTTTTTGACCTGAAAAATGTGGCCAACCATGCTATTAATGGCAGCTGCTGCTTCACCAGCTATGGGCACAGTATTCTGCACAGCAGGGAAACCTTCCCTGTTCCCTCTCCCAGGACTGACAAGAGTGGTTCTCCCTTGCCCATTGAGGGGACTTCAATAGCCGCAGAGGGCTTAGCTAACATCCTGGTCCATAGTAGCTGTAGTTGCTACACTAGAAGGATTGGGGTAAAAGATGAGTGTCTGAGATGCAACAAATGGCCACAGCAGAGTCACCCACCTGTGGCTTAGGCAAATTGCTAGCCAGCTGTGGTGGCAAAGGCTGTTTGTTCAATGTTTTTTTTTTTTTTTGTGGCTGGAAAAAGGACTGGCCATGGAACCAACAATCTGTTCCATGATAAAGCCGAAAATGGTTCCTGTTTCCTGGGGTAGACAAGCAGCACTTGCTGGTAAAATTACCAGTCCACAAAAGTTCTTTTTTGTCAGGAAAAAGCACAGTAAAAAGTACTTTCAAAAGCTATGGATGCTATGGCAGCCCCACAATGGAAAAATAAACACAATTTCTACACAGAAAATATGCTATCAGATAGTTTATACTACATTCAAAAAGACAGAAAAAAACTGAGTGCTCCATTTAAAAGTACATTGCAGTCTTGAGACGGTCTGTTAAAAATGTATTTATTTATTTATTTCACATTTGTTTCACATTTGTTAACCAGGTTGGTCCAGCTGAGTTACCAAAAAAAAACATTTTCAGTGGAGACCAGAGGAGAAAAGCTCCAATAACGTCTACAGCAATACAAAATAAAATAAACATTATACATAAGATAAAACAGAGTACAAACTGAAATGCTGGTTTACAAAACAAATTACAGTCACATAAGAAAGTGTGAGTACTAAAAATATAAACATACAAACAGTTTAGTCACAGTGCTGAAAAGCTAGCATGTTCTAATATTTACAAGAATTAGAAGTAATGCCAAGACACTTCCTAAGTAGAGGTTGTAGAATGTGAACAGACAGAGGTATATGGGAGGTTAAGTGGGGTGATTGCAGTGACAGATCTTGGAGTTAAGCAGGTGATCTTTTAGTGTCTTTTTAAAGTTGTTGGCATGAGTTATACTTCTGATACGAAATGGGAGTTTGTTCCAGCTATGAGAGACAGAGTATTTATAAAGGTTTTTGCCTATATTTTTACAGGATTTATAGGTCAGTAGTAAGTTATAATAGTGTTGTTGAGAGAAGAGGTTGAAAAGGCAGATTTACGGCGGGAGAGGGAGTTAGGCAGAAAAAGGAGGAGCTTTGTTTTATTGGGATTGAGGATGAGCTGATTGTCACTGAGCTATCTTTTTATAGAAAAAAGGAGTTTTGTGTAGTAGTTAACAGGTCTGACAAGATTTCAGAGACACATATCAATGCGGAGTCATCGGCATATTGGACGATAGAGGAGTGACCGCAATACATATGAAGGTTATTGTAAAGATCTTGAATAGCAATGGGCCAAGGATGGAGCCTTGGGGAACCCCAGTTTGAATAAAGAGGAAATAGGAGCAAGAGTTAAGCCCTCTAACTGACTGTTGTCTGTTAGAGAGGTAGCTGGAGAACTAGTTGAGGGCAGTGTGAGAGAGGTTGCGATGGGATAGCTTGGAGAGGACTAGAGAGTGAGAAGCAGTATCAAAGTCTTTAGATAGATCGAGGAACAGGCAAGATACAAGTTTATTGTAGTCTCTGGCCATAGCAACAGTTTCAGAGAAGGAAATAAGGACAGTGGAGGTGCTGTGTTTAGGGCAAAACCTGTGTTGTATAGGAGTGAGAAGATTTTCATGGATAAGACCTGTAATTAGTTGAGTGGATACATTTTTTCAAGGATTTTATGCAGAGGAGAGAGGATATCAATGGGCCTGAAGTTGCTAGGTTCAGTTGAATTACCACCCTTGTGTAGAGGTATAGTGTAGAAAGATTTCCAGAGGTCAGGAACTATGGTTTCTTGAATGGATTTATTAATTACAACAGAGACAGGAAAAGCAATAGAGTCAGCAGCTATTTGAAGGAACTGAGGAGGAAGGTTGTCAGTAGAGGGAGAGCAGGGTTTAAGTTTCAAGAGTAGTTTTCTGATGTAGGAAATAGAGACAGGTTTGAATGAAAACGTGTTGGCATTGGCAGTCTGAAGAAGAGGGGTAGAGTGGTTTGTGTTACAGGCATCTGTAGTAGAAGAGGAGTTATTAGGAATGAGCTTGGCCATAGTCTCTATGAAGTATTTGAGAAGTGTTGCAGTCTCTGTTGTGGTGTTGTTAGGGAAGGGGTTGGGGGTAGTGGGGGGTACCAGGATGGAGAATTTTGTTAATAGTACTCCAAATGTTTTTAGGGTTGTTGTAGTGGTTAGTTTGAGCTTGGATGTAATAATTTTTCTTATCATGGTGAATGTTTTTTTTGGTGAGTTTCCTAAGTTCTCTGTAGTCTTGTAATTGTGAGGGTGATTTCAATTTTAACCAGAGTTTCCAAGCCTTATCTCTTTTTGCCACGAGGGAGAGAGTATTTCTATTGAGCCAGGGGGCACAGTTGAATTTGACCCTGATTTTCCTTAAGGGAGCTAGGGAGTTCAGGATGTCAAGAAAGATGTGGTTAAATGTAAGTACAGCTTCATTAATGGGCAGAGAGTGCAGGAAAAAACAGTTGATAGAGGAAAGATGATTATTCAGAGTATCTGGGTTAAAGTTGGAGAGTTTTCTACTGTCTTTGTAGAGGTGAGGTCTCTGTAGTTGGGGGGAGTATTGAAAGATTAAAGTTTCATAGGCAATATATTGTGATAACCAAAAAAGTATTTGTCCAAGCATTGGGATATTTTTACCTGGTGGGATGTAGATGGATGCAACAGCAATTGTTTGTGTGTATTTATGTGACAGTTTAGAAAGAGAAGCTCTGCAGGTTGAAAGTTTGGGATGGAGACAGTTAGTGGGGAGAGATTAAGCTGTTCAGAATAGAATGTGGTGACACCGCCACCTTTTTTTTAATTCTATCTAGTTGGTAAATATTAAATCCAGGAGGTAAGATTTCCATATCTGAAATGTGGGGTTTAAGCCACGTTTCAGATAGGGCTAGGATTTGGGGTTTGTTAGAGGCTACCCAGGAGTGAAAGTAAGTAATTTTATTGACTAAGCTTTGTGTGTTTAATGAGAGGACATTTTGTTGTTTACAGGGAGGGGAGAGAATGTTCGGTTATAGCAGAGGGGATATGGGTCAGTATTAGCAGAAAGTGTGAGAGTGGTAGGGATGAATGTCACCAGAGAGGAGTAAAGAAATGTAGAAGAGGATTGGTTGAGGAGTGTGGAGGCCATAAGTGGAAAGTTTAAGATTCAGTTTTGGAGAAGTTGAAGTAGTGGAAAGGATGTAGAGTTTCAGAAAGTAGATATAGGAGAACTGGAATAGTCAGGATAAGATAGTGTAGAAATGATTATTGTTATTTATAGTAGGTAGGCAGGTGCTGAAGGGAGTTAGTTGAATATGGTTTAATTTACAATGATAGCTAGTGAGGAAGAAGAGAAACAAGAACAGTAGCGTTAGAAGGTATGGGAGGAACATGATTAGTGAATGGCTATCTAGTATCAGGAGAAAATTGGTTAGTGCAGTGGAAAATGTGGGAACAGTGTAAAATGGGAAAGGAAGTATTACGTTTGTAGGAGAGGGGGATTAGTTGTAATGTCAAAGTGTTAAAGTGGAGGTAGCAAGCTGATAGGTTGGAGTGGGAGGAAGGGGTGCGGTTATGTATTGAGGCTTGGCTACAAGTCTAGATTTTGCAGGGTGGGTGGTTATGGGGCAGGGTAGGGGAGTGTAGTGAGGGAGAACGGAGTGGGCTGACCTAGACCAGGGAAAGCATGCAAGCAATAAAAAAAGTATACAAAAACAAGTAGAGACCTAGGAACAGGATGATAGGTAAGTAAAGTATGAGTGAGTCCTATAGTCAAAAGGAACAGGCAGAAATTAGGAGAAATACAAAAGTCAAAAGAAGCAGGCAGAAATTAGGAGAATTTAGACTAGGGAGATACTCTATTAGATAGACGTTTAACAAGGAAGGAGGAGTGTAACTAACAATATGGGGAGGGGGAAGTTAAAATAAGCTTATATGCAGACTAGTATAAACACTATGGCAGGGGATGTGAGAAAAAATATAAGAATAACTTGGAAGTCATGGGGGGAGGGAATACAGTGCAGCTGTCAGTAGTGATGCAAAGCTAAAACAAAATGCACTATATGTACCCATTTGCTTAACAAAGCAGTAGCTAGCGCTACTGAAAGAATTAAAAGATAAAATTCAGTGGAGTTTAGTTGAAAATAGCCATTGTAAGCACCTGGATAGAAGCAGAGAGGCTGTGGAGGTGATCAACTAGTAGTCCATAGGTTTTTTTAAGTTTATATTTTTGGAGTGTCTGCGCTGTCAAGCATGGGGAGGGGAACAAACTAGACCCACTATGTAGTCATGATGTACAGCCACTAAAGGAAAATAGAGAAGGAAGAAATTGTAGTGAAAGAGTTAAACAATCTCAGTGAAACAAACCTAATATAAAAAACAACACTCCTAGCTTCAGAATAACTTTCCTGAAGAGGAAAGTAATAAATCAGTAATAACTATTTATTTATCTATCTTTCTATCTATCTATCTATCTATCTATCTATCTATCTATCTATCTATCAGTGGACGTTTTTTCCCCAAAGGGAACTTGTCTGCATAGCAAAGGAAAGTGCAAGCCTATCATCGATCCTCAAAAGCCTCAGAGGAGTGTAATCTTCAGTGGCAGTAAAGCTCTGATGGGGTTCACTCCCAGTCTTGTCTTTTAGTCAGTTCAGCTTGAGCTGCTTAACAGTTTGAATGTGTAGAAAGTGCTCTGAAGCTTTAGAAGCTAGCTGGCTGTTGTATCCTTGGCAGGATATAAACCATACAACTAAGGCTACGGCAGCAGTAATTAGTATGAACAGCATTGTACTGTTAGTTCATGAAACAGTAAGGAAAGAAGGAAGGAACAAGGAACACTTGTAATGGAATTTATTTAGTTTACTTATGCTTGCTTTCTGTTGCCAGTGTACTCTTTCTCAATGTGACCTTGATCTTTAACTTTTTTTTTGTAACACAAATTTCTCTTACATAATTCAGTTAGATACACTGTCCTGTTTTTGATAAAATATTGATATTTGATCCAAGCAGAGCATTTCAATGGAGGACAATCTGCTGTTACTGCTTGAACCACAAGCTTCCAGTACTTTGTTCTAGCTGTTTTGATAGCAAATGTCAAATATTGCTACACTAACATAACCACCTGTGCTAAACAAATGTTTGTTACACTTGTGTATCTTTAGAACCATTTATTGTCTCATACTCACAGATACTCAAACTAGCAATAATCACCCAAAGTCATCTGTTATTTACTGGTTCTCTGCTAAAATGAGCAATTTAAATCCCATTACCTTAATATCGTGACAAACACTTAAATCAGCTCATATGCTATCTCTCATATCCAGTTCTAATCCTATATTAGTGTTGCATTTAAAAAGCTTGGCCTCCTAACATTTAGGTGCTGTTTCTCTCTGTTTCATATCCACTGAATCCTCTCATGTGTTGCCATCAGGTATATCTGTCCTAATATTTGGAAAATACGAAATGCTTAAAACGTAATCACATTAATGCAAGACATGTCTGTAATAAAACAAATGTCATTCACAGTTGGCTCTCTCTTTAACATCTTGATAATATCCCTACAATCTCAGAGATCTGGTTAAAACCTTCAGAACCTGACAATTCAATTACCCCTCAAAGATATGCCCTAATTCTGTGCAACGAAAAACACAGTGTTGCAGTTGCATTAGCTTCATTGTACAAGAGAAGTCTATCATGTTTCATTCCCAGCAAAGAAATATCTTCATCATTACATGGGTCTGAAACAGATCTTGTTATAATTAATGACAGACTGTTATTATCCATAACTTGCACCTGTATGAGTCGGATTTCAACAACAAACTGGCAGTTACTTCATGCTGGAATACATAAAATAAAGCTCCTCCAGACCAAATTCAGCATTTACTAATGTGGACTGGTTGAGCTCTACACCTGGTTCCAAAAGGTGAATCAGGCTTGCCTTGCCAAAATAATCTGTTGTTTTACAATGGTGAGACTCACCAATGTATGAGGCTAAATCAGTAATGAAGCTTACTGAAATGAATGGACTTTTTAGTGAGGGGGAAGCTTCATCTGTATGTTGAACTAAGTACTGCAGGCAGTACATGGTAGAAAGTCAGACAGCCTTCAGTACCACATTTTACATACAGGTGGAGCTGTACTAGAAGTTTTGGGTACTGTGGGGTATGCCTGGGGTCACAGTCATACGCAGTTTGAGTAGTGCAAGCTATCGCCCATACTTCTTTGGAGATACCTCACTGTAGTGTTTCATTACAAAATATATTTAATGCCCTGATGGGTTCATGGATCTGCATAATTCATCTTCCTAGATGGGGTGAAAGCAAGCATGATGGCCTTGCTGCATGTCATGCCTGCATTTAACAACCAGTTTTACAGTTGGGCACTTGCACTGGGAAGCCTAATGGCTATGCCGCTCCACCTGTATGTCAGACTTGGTATTGCAGGTAGGCTCCATACCTCTAACACCAATTTCAACAAACAGATGCAGCTGCTGTACCTAAGAAGTTTTACCAGACTCTGTGACTCCACAAAGTCCTCTGGTATGCTCAATGATACACTTGCAGCAGGTAATGAATGTTATGGAATCTCTTTATCTGCTTTGGGTGTAGTGAGATACCTTACAGTTTCATACCTTGGCAATGCTAGGTATTAAATTGGCTGAACCCTGCCACAGGATAATGTCATCTTGAATGGGAAGGTTGGAGATAACTATCTTATATAGCAACAGCAGAATTACAAAGGCTACTTGGAACTACACTGGTATTTTGAAATCAGGCCCTATAGTTCTCCAAGTAATGATGGTTTGCTTATTAATGAAGCTTCACAATGGTTAATACCAAATGACAACTCAGAGCTCATAGCTCTAGATCATTTCAATTTGGATTGGTTACTTATTAACAATTTGTCTTCATTCCCTACAATTCAAATTTTTGGTCTAGCCAAACTAATCTCTGAATAAACCAAAACAAACATATTGATAAAATAAGGAAATTTATTAGCCTGACTCTCGGCACTTTCTCTGCTCAACATCTCTATTTCTTGCCATTCAACATTTTCATCTTCTGGTACCTTGTCAGACATATGCATTTAGTTTTCTACCATGAGGGACAAAATGCAAAAGCTCTGTCCTTCACAAAGTATTTCAAAGTGTGGCATTTTATGTTGAAACTGACAATACCTTGTCTTACAGTGACTGGTCGTCTCTTCACGCACCACCTCTTTGTGTTGCTATATCCTATTTCAACCATGTGTTACTACCTGCATTAAATACATTTACTTGAGCTAAGGAGAATATGTCAATTCAAATTCTCTACCATGTATATCTGCATAAATAAAAGAGTTAATATTTATATAACACCACTTCTGGGACATATATGATAGACCTTGGAATACAAATGATTACAGCAAATTTTGTAAAATTTGCAGTTCAGTCAAAAATATCCTCATTGCTAACAAGCAAAAAAATTACAACTCAACAGCAAGATACAATCAAAAGAAATTCTGGAGATCTGCTAATCAGCTGCTCAATCTTGGCCACTTTGACTGCTTTCAGTCCCCTACCCTTCCCACCCTTATATGATCTTTCATTTGTCATAAGTTTCTTTAACCATTTTGACTTTGTACAAAAACTAATCTCCACATATGCTTCATCCTGCATCCTCTCACCATTATCACATCACAAACCTGCCCTCTCTGAACTGACAGTAAGCTACTAAAGAAACTGAGGTTTGGATCCCCTGCTGGTGATAATTTCCTGACTGAATTTCTAAAAATTGCAGCTTCATTCACTGCCTACCCAGCCATTGTATTAATAAATAGACCTGTCACAGCAGTTTATATTCCACATTGTTGGAAACAATTTATCATGGATCCCATATACTGTATATGGGTAGACACTTCATAACATTAAACAACTACTGTACTGTTGTACTACTTCCTCCATTTTTTAAAATCTTGTAAAATGTATTAAAAAAAAGCTCCTAGCTAACTGCTCAGATACAATCTTATATCTAAAACGTATCTTGGATTTGTGCCCAACTAATACTGCTCTATTTGACCTCATTGAAGAAATCTGTGGTGAGCTCATCTTTTGGAAAATCTGTAGGCAAAAATATACTTGATTTTACTGAACTTCCAATACTGTATCACCAAAAACCTTTGTATTGTCAGTTGAAAACCTTGCTCTGTCAGCTAATGTAATTGATCAGTTCAATAGTTATCTTGATGGTAAAACACAAGTTGCAAAATATTACAATGCTACATCTTCCCAATGTTCAGCCACTGGAGTCCCAAATGTTCTGTGTAAAGTCTACTTCTATGCACTGTATCTTTCAATCATATATCTGAAAACATCAGAAATACCAAATTGATCCCACTATGCCAATGACTGTATCATTGATATGTCCACTGAAGTCTCCAAACATTCTCAATTCCTGAAGCAACATTTATTTTATTTACTCAAATACTGGCGAAACAACAGGGGTCTTCCTTTAAATACTCGTATTTCCAAAAGTAAATCAATGGTTTTCTCTCCTAAACTTCAGTCTACATGTAGTCCATCTGCTTCAAACTCTTGCAAATCTGTCAGTTGTGCTTACACTAAAAGTCTTAATATTATGTCCACTGATCACACATTGATGAAGTTGACCCAACTATAATATTTGTATAACTAGATCAATTTCTACTGTCAAATAAATTAGAAAATCTTAAAACAATAGTAGTTTAGGAAAATTAAACAGAGCAAAATCTTTCCTTAAAGCTAAAACCAGAATCAGTGTAGCCAGATCTTACATCTCTTTTGTATTCCTCCCATCTCTGGATCCATGTATACACTCCCCTGATAAATATACCAGAATAATATTAAAATAAAGTTGCTTAGTTTTCTGTAGGTCATTAAAGTCTTACCCACCCCAGTTTTTACTTTAAGAACTTGTCTGCTTAAAATTTAACCTCACTTTTACAAAACATAATGACTAGCATAAAACATGTTTTAAAAGCAGACTGCCCTGCCTTTGCTACTTCTCTTAGCTGGAAAGCTTCTATATGAACAATTAAATATTATACTCTTTATTTGATCGACATTTCATTAACACTAATAGACGTAGCAACTCCATATCCTATGTCTTTATAGGTAAATATGGAATATGCCTTTACCCAATGTAAGAATTACAAAAGACTTGCACAAATTCAGATCCTTTCTAGCTTTATATTTCCATAAGAAATGGGTTTGCAACTGCAGTAACAACTAAGATTTTCTGTCTAAAAATATCTTCACTAAAATATTTTTTTCTTTCTTTTTTATACACTATATAGTGCAGTTGGAATTATAAGTGCATTGCTGTGTAAGGTGTATTTAGTGATATAAAAGCTTGTCTGGCTACTGTCTTTCAATTGTTTATTGCATTGCATAGTGTATAACTGTATTTTGTTTTTATTTCATTTTTACTGTTTTGATCATCATTTCTCTTCAACTTCCAAACTCCATATTCCCTTCTCTACTTATCCTTCCAATTATTTTCCTTAACTTGAAATTATTTTAATCTGTTCTTTATTTTTATGTTTTGTATTCTGAACTGACCATTCCTTAATGTATATCTGACAAAACAGGTTGTATATATTAATTTGTTCTACCATTTTTGTAAAATATTATATTTTGAATATATTTTGTTTATTATCTTTTTGCCTGTATATATTTATTGTGGAGTTATCTCTCAGGAACATCACTGAAAATTGAACTTCCCAGCTGGATGTTCCTGGTTAATAAATAAATAAATAAATAAACAAACAAACAAATAAATAGGAACTTGTGCATCCTCAAAATTGCATATCTAAATGAGTCACAAAGATAGCAGGTTATTTTGCCTCCCCTATCCTGAATAAAACCACACTCCTATGATATGGTATTTTGTATATGAGACACATATTAGTCATGATGATGAAAGAACTCATTATTTGCTAATTTACATGCCACTGAATCATAGTTAACTTCCATAACATGCAGTTCAGCACTCCTGTGGTAGTTAACTGTGGTGTTTGCATCTTGTAGGCAGATAAAATCCCTGGTGTCTAGTGGCTCCCCCACCCTCCAAGCCCCATAGTGCTGTAAGTACTATTATGGTGTATTAGTATTACTCCTGGTGTCAAGTGGTTCCCCTCTTTTCCCAATACCCATACTGCTGTAAGTGCCTTTAAGACACAAGCCTTATAATGCACTTCCTGGTGTCTAGTGGCTCCTCCCTCCCCATAGTATGGGAATCTCTGGTAGCTATTAGCCCCGCAACGGATGTTGTAGCTTATTTTCATTAGTCTAGGGGTGTGTGGAGATATGAAAGCCACCCCACCCTCACTCACACACACATATACACATCAAGCACATGCACCCACACAACCCCCTACCCACCCAGTTGCCAACACACACTCATCTATTCACACACACACACACACGCACACACGCACACACACACACACACACACACACACACACACACACACACACACACACACACACACACACACACACACACACACACACACACACACTCTCTCTCAGACATGCAGCTCCTCATATACACATATTCACACACATCCTAACCCCCCCTTACCACTAACATCCCCACTATGTACCTCTTCTGTGACAGCAGAACATTGATATTTGGCTGTATTCATTATTATGATGTGGTTGGGGTGGATATGCTAATCTACACTGCTGAGCAAGTATCTGAATTACTCGGCCCATAGATGCCTTCTAGGGGGTTTATTGGGGTGGAGAGAACGCATGGCTAATTTGCATATGCTTCTCCCCTGGACTGAATCATTTGCATGTAACATGGCCACAGAAACAATCGAATGTGGTGCTGCATGTCTTCATGCTGGAGCACTTTGTTAGAGCTGTCTCTGAATTCAGACAGGTTACTACAATGTGTACACCTTGTGTACACATTATGGTAACCTTTATGAAATCCCTTCTATGACTTGTTGAGTTATGCATCAACAAGTAACCTATTGATTAAGCAAAACTGGCTAGGAATATAACCTCATGAAAAAATTAAATATAAACATCCTATGCAGGGGGACGTCCCCCTGCATACTCCATATGGAAGACAAGCTCCACCTTCCTGAACTTATATATATGAATTATATGAGTGCCAAAATACAAAGAAAGCAGAAATATTCCAAAGGAAAGAAATCACTGCTGGTGCACACTTAGAAACCATACCAATTTATGGAAAAGAGCGAAGTTCAGCAAAGCCAAGTTGAACTTGCAAAGATACAATCTCCCAGAGGAATAATATTAATTGTAGTGTGCAAGTCAGGCCAACACCTATGGAAAATGCAGTGCTATCCATTGAATAAAACAATGCAGAAAGCACAGTAAAAGCTATAACTTTATGATAAAGTGCCTAGAATGTATAGTTTGCCATACAGTTTGATTACAAGGAAAACACCTATAGTCAATTTCATTTAACATAGCATATGCATTTGCAGAACTGATTGAATTCAAAACCATAAGTAACAGCTAAATGCTGTATACATTTCATATGAAAAATTAAAGAAAAGCTGAAACATTTTCTGAATATACAACATAATTATAAATACTCATACAGCATTGCAAGTTTCTAGAGGAACAAATTGAGACACTAAGAGACATTTTGGTGTGCAGCATACATTGATGAGAATATTTGTACAAGGCTGCTAGTGAAATCTGATTTAACAACTAAATAAACCTTCAGATTGCTGTGTCAGTGGTAGCAGTTACAAAATATGCCACGGGGTTACAGCAGCAACTGACTGAGTGCAAAACTAACAAATCACTTAATAATCCTTTGCACAAACGTCAGCATTTTCCATGAGGCAAACTTGCACAATACTGTGAACTTTTGATTCAGAAAAGAAAATTGCATAATAAAGGCCATATTAGTTGCTATGTATAATGAAAAGACAGCATGCCTGAAGCAGAACAATAACTAATATTGAATGTGAAGTGCACGATATTCACTATTAGACATATGTAATTTGTCAATGAACCAGCCAAAGATGTGAGTCACCCTAGATGTAGCTTTAGTACGAAGTGCATGGACTTGTAAACTGGATGAGCTGAATTTATGAAGTCTGTGAGTGAATATGAACAACTCTTTTCAGATATTCCACTAGAAAAAACAACTGTTTTGATTGTTACAGCATCTGGTGGCATATTCAGTCCTAAGGCTTGACTATGCTGTCTGTATCAGTAACATTTCAATATAGAACATGTTTACTAAATCTGTATATTCATGATCAGGGAGCATGACAGTTTGTAATTGTACATATTTTGTAACTAGAAATAAATATGGAATTTATTTTCATTTCATGTAAATATCCAAGATAGCCACAAAAAAAAAAAAAAACATCAGGGGAAAGCAGCTGCAGTTTCTTAAAGGTAAACAAAACATACTGTAACACTTCAAAAGGAGAGACAGAAGCATTTGCACAGCAGTTACTAAAACACAGTCTGACACATCTGGAGTTAACATTTTCATGAAAGAAAGAAAGAAAGAAAGAAAGAAAGAAAGAAAGAAAGAAAGAAAGAAAGGCATTTCCCACATTCTGTGGCACATGGTTTCCACCTTCTCATAAGGATGCTGAAGAGGTGACCAGAGTCTACAAGCCTGAGAAATCACTAACATGACTTTTTTTTAGATGAGCAAATACTACAGTCAGAACGGAAGGAAAAGAGAAAGCATCTTAGTCTGTCTGGTATACTAAATGAAAATGACAACTTAATGTTCCAACCTAACTACATAACAATATGCTGGACTTGTTAGGTGTGGAATAGCACATTGCACATAACAAATTCCAAGTCCTAGCCTTCATAAGCTTCACATATGCAGTAGTTTTATGTTTCTGCAGTTAAAAGACATAAACAGTAAACAGCTGCATAGAAACCAGATAATGATGCTATTAAAGTGACTTTGGTTTCGGGTTTTCTAATAGCTGCCCAGGATAGCAAGCAAAAGTGCATTCAACTTATAGAAACAAATTCAGATGCCATTGCTATTACCAATCTAACATGGCAACAGTTTCCTCAGTTTCTTAGTTGCACTGAAAATCAACACGTAGCTAACAGCATTAGAATCATAAAAGATGAGAAAGGCATTCCATGCATTCTGTGGCATGTGGTGTCTACCTTCTGAAAAATTAGTGTAAAACATTCTCATTATTAATATGGGCAAATGTAATCGACTTATTGACTATCCTACAGGTTTCTTAAATATGGAACTCAAATGAATGACCTCTCTCACAAATGTGGTGTGGTTAAAGATGCCCCTATTGTCAATTTTCTCAGTATGTAAACTGCTGTCTCTAATGGTATGTAGTTTTGGAAGCCTGAAGCTGATCTGTATGACATGTGAACATGGGAGGGTTATCAGTGCTTTAGTGTCAATAGTTAAAGTTTTTCATGGGTACCAGCTACCAGTCATGGATTCCATCACCAAATGGCTTCATATTAACTTTTTTTTTCATATTGAGTTAAGGCTACATAAAGTGCACAAAACCTTTGGAAAATATTTGGATGTATGGCTTCCCAAGAAATAACAGTCATTTATGCAACCATGTAGTACTGAATTAGCAGTCCCATATCAAAATACCAAAATGAAACAAAATCTTCACCTGAGGCCACGGTCCTAATGCTTGTAAAGTTGTCAATGTGTGTTATTATAGCAATAACCCACGCCTGGGTGTGGGTAATGCGGGATTTAACCACGGTTGGCGTGGTTTGGTCCCGAGGGCGAAGCCCGAGGGACCAAACAAAGACAACCGTGGTTAAATCCCACATTACCCACACCCAGAAGTGGGTTATTGCTATTATACAATGACATTATTTAAGAAAATAAATAATTACTTTTCTTAAATAATGGCATTGTATAATGCCTCTTTGCTGCCCTTCCGCAGCTGTCTGGTATTCATGGCAGTTCTGATGTACTGCGCATGCCTACGCAGTACATCAGAGCTGTGGGCAAAAGCAACGGAGAACGCAAGATCTCCGTTGCTTTTTACTGTCTCGCTATGTTAAATGGGTTTAACATAGCGAGACAGCTTTAAAATAAGCAATGGAGATCTCTGTTATTTATTTTAAAGCTGTCTCGCTATGTTAAACCCATTTAATATAGCGAGACAAGTTTAAAAAAAAAAAGCGATCTCCGTTGCTTTTTACACACTGTGTCGCTATGTTAAAGGAGTTTAACATAGCGAGACAGCTTTAAAAAAGCAACGGAGATCTGCGTTGCTTTTTTTAAACCTGTATCGCTATGTTAAACTCTTTTAACATAGCGAGACAGTGTGGAAAAAGTCCGGGCGACCGGACCTTTTTCCGTTAGTATATTGAGGGATTTACAACAGGCACGCTGGTTGGGCTGGCCAATCAGCGTGCACGTTTTAGAAGAGGAATTGTATAATCTGTATTTCTTCACTGCATCACCTACCTCTCCATTATGATAGAAATGCTGTGCAATTACTGAGATGGAATCATTTTCTTTTAACAAGGGAACAGACATAATGAAGAGCTCAGTAGGTTCATAAGCAGTACTCGTTTATCATATGAAATCATTTTCTTGAACTACACTGTACCAAAGGATGTGTGAACTTTGCAAGCAATAAGCATAAAATTACAGTCTCTTGGGGAAAGGTCAGATCAGAAAAAATTAAAATACTCCTCATAGCTGCCTAGATAATGGACTCATTGTACAGGTGATAGAAAATCATTGTGCACAGTCATGGTAGTCAGTGGGATCATTGTGCACAGTCATGGTAGTCAGTGGGCAATGATAACAGAAAAAGAATTAATTAAAAAATACAGCTCATTTCATCTCAAGTGCTAGTACATGCCAAGGGCAACTGTGGGATAACATTCTCTGCATTAGCTAAGGAAATGTATACAAATTAATGCTGCTTTCTAGATTTGTTTTATTATGCTAATTGAAATGTGCATTTCTCATGTTAAAAAATTTATCAAGAAAGCAGCAACAAACCACATGCCATAATATATGTTATATCTATATACTGTTTACATGATGAGTTTTTCATCACAGCTCTTATGCATACACAAACATTGTTAGGTAGCCATATTCTCAAATTATAAACACTGTTTTTCATATGAAAAAGACTACTAACTGCAGAATTTAAAAATATGTATGAAAATGTAATACAACTTTTAAAGATTACAACACTTTCAAATGCGTCTATCTTCTAGGAAAGAAAATCAAACCTCACTACCCCTTCCTCAAAAAAGAAAGGGTCATACTCAGTACACCATCCTTTACTACATAAGCCAAACCGGTACCTATCTGAGATACATTTACAGAAAAGAAGCAGTAATTTCCCATGCAGCCAAGTCGGGGAAATCTGAACAAATCCATGTGTATCTAAGTGCCTAAATTAGAAAAAAGTCCTGTTAAAACTGAGAGGATATACAAATGCAATAGAAAAGTAGATAGCAGCTATGCTGTGAACTGTCAGCATATTTTGTAACTTCTAAATATATATAAAGTCAATCACATAAACAATTGCAAATATATGTATTTTTAAAAGGGCAAATTTGTAAGCTCACATTTTAGTTGTAGAGCTTATCTCAGTCATGACTGTTTATTTGTATTTACTGTACTACCTTTGAGCCATTTACCTGTTAATTTGAGTATAACCATTTTTCAGTGTTTGAAGATATTCTAAGATATCATAGGTCCATTAAAAGTACTTATATTGAATTTTAGATTATTATTTACTTATATTTTTGAATAAAGCTCATACAACAACCATAAAAAACCTAGCTTGTGAAGAATGATTCTTAATGCAAGTGTGCTTTTCAAAGGGCATCACAGGAAGGGAAGTTCTAAGGTTTTGCTTTATGTGTTGCCACAATACATTAAAGGCTGTGCATTCTCAGAAAACATGTAGAGGCAAACCTGCCCAAAGAATCAGGAAAAATAATATAATGATTTAGGTAAAATTGCTCAAAGAATGGTTGTGAGCAGGGTGGAGCCAATTTAAAGGCACAAGCAACACCATCAGGCAGGCAGGCAAAGTTGCACAGTTCAAATCATGGACAAATGATTGCTACCAAAGCCACAGATTAAAGCTAAATGCAAAAAACTGTATTATTATTATTCCTTTTGGGAAAGCTGACATCCTTGCTAATCACATTATAGACAGCAGCCCCCAAATGTAGACTCAGTGGTATGTGATCTGGGTACTCAGGCTGATAGCAATCTGAAGTTTGACCAACACATAACCACAGTAGTAAATAAATTCTTCTATGTGTTACATCTTATCTAGATCACATCTAAATCTAAGGATGTTATAATTCCATTATACTTGGCCCTCATCAGACCAATAACTGAGTACAATGCTCGCTTTTACATGTACCTCACCAGACACCTGCAGTAATAGGACAGACCACAGAAGAAACTACAGGGTACACAAAACAAGTCTTACACAGAAAGACTGAAAGCCTTGTCACTGTACTCTGTCTCCTACAGGCTGCTAAGGGGTGACCTGTGCCTGGTTTACAGGGCATTCTCTGACCCGGCCCTGATGGAAATGCTACACATTCGTAAATCAAACTGCAGGAGGGTGACTCACACCACAGATCTTAACCTAGCCTTTGACATGAACAGGTCATGCTGGAGAGATAGATATATCTCCCAGAGACTGCTACTTCTCTGGAACAAGCTTTCAATTCACATGAAACAGAGCCCCTCCCTGACCATTGTCAAAAGCAAACTAGTCAATAGATGGATGAATGCAGAGTCACTCCTGAAGTGGCTGATATGGAAATAAGAAACATTATGCTAACAGGTTCCATTATGAATGCAATATGGAGAACAATTCAGAAATGTATAATAATTGCATGATCACTTGTGGCCACCATTGAGTTGCACACTGAGATATCTTCTTGAACAAGGAGAAAGATTACACCATGATGTTAGGTGTAGCAGAGGCCATTCTTCTAGTTAGTGTTCATGAAGGGGCATATCATCATCCTCCTCATCAGAGAAATCAAACTGTATCTAACATGCAATCACCTCCACAACAGGGATATAGATGACCTCTATCGTGCAGACTGAGGTACCATACTAGAGCTAGTAGATATGTGCTGCCCTCACTTGGAATCTCATAGGATGCATGGAATACTGATCCCTAGAGACACTAAGTTATGTAATAGCCCCGACTATTCTTGCTATAAGGACCGATCAGAGATGATCAGGTGAATATAAAGCATCTGCCTTCTGAATACTGCTCCAGTTCCTTGGCAAAATTCTGCAGTTTATGGAGCAGCATATGTTATTCTAACAAATCAATGAGGACTGCCATGTAGTGAAAACCCTCATGTACCTCATCTTACAGGGCTCATGGTACACTTAGCATCTCGGCCATGGTGATGATGGTGGTGGCATCTGCAGTACCAGGATGACTTCCCTGCATATCTGTTGTGTAATGCCCATTGTGGCACTAGTCACAGGAAATGACTGGAGGGTATTGCAGTGACAGACGCTAGCCCACCCCTGTCAACCCTTGTCCCCATACTGATTGGTTGCACTGTTGCTCACTGCAGCTACATGGGCAGTGGCAATTGTGCCTTGCGAGTATGTATGCTGGGCATAACCTGTCTTTGCATGAGTTATAGATAGGTGGAGGTGAAATCCACAGGCAACAGAATTATGTCACTGGATGCGGGGTTGCAGTGGTCCCTTCACAGTCATCATTGCTAACAGCAGAACTATGACCTTTGACTGTAAGGCTAGCATTACCATCATAGACTGATGAAACACCAACATCAGGCCTGTTCCATGGCAGAAGACCTCATAACACAGTACCTTTGAAAAGAGACAAATAAACACCTGTGCATGCCATTCATAATATGTGACAATCTCACCACATAGTGATGCACCAGTGTTACAGATTAATGCCAGGTAAAGAAGTTAAACACACTTACTTTGCGTGGTATGCCATAGGGTCTGCATCTCAGATGTGCCTGTAAAGGAGATATGGTATTTGTTAAGCATCCTTTAGTTTACGGCCATGTGTGCCCTTAAACTATGTTACTGACATTAGGTAATACCAATCTCATACATCACCAGCAGAAATATGGGCTGATACATCCAGTTCAGCTTCCACATTGAGTCTTTTGCCAGGTATCAAATTCCACTCTGTCTCCTCAGATAGAGACAACAGGAACCTGTCTGTGTCAGTTTGGGTGGTCTGCAATGGCAGCTGCAAACTTGTGGCCATGATCTCCTGTGCAAATAGCATGGGTCTTATGATGGACATGAGAAATCATGTTGGTAATCCTTCACTGGACCAAATTGACTGCCCTGTTGTGGCTGCTGACAGGATTCATATCTGATAACTATGACCAAGACATTACTTGCCACAAAAGTAAATACAGAAACAAACCTCCAGCACAGTGCAAAAATACAACTTTTATTCCAGTGATTTCAGTTGAGTGCTTTCATCCCCTAATCCAGGGACTTCATCAGAACTACATTACATTGCCTACACCAACTTTTATACGTAAACCACACCCCAATTCATCCATTCATTAATTAATTAACCCACTTATACTACATAACATACAACAATCTGTCCTAAAAATGATCCTTTACTGGACCAAATTGACTGCCCTCTTGTGGCCACTTACAGGATTCATATCTGCCAATATCTGACACCACATTTAGTCATGGAATGGAATGGTCAGTCACTTTTACCTGTTTCTAGTATACACAGTCCATGCTTGGTAAGGGCCTGCAACACCATTCCCATCTCTACTTAGCAGAAGTCTTCTAGGCACTTTCTTTCTTTTGCTGCCATGTCAAAACCTGTAAATGTGTATATAAAGCTGTGGTCTGTGAGGCAATATATTGAATATGCAGCAGATGTTGTGGTGGGCATGCACCAGTAGGCCAAATGTGCCACCATTAGGTGCAGCCCCCACACCACTATTACAGGAGAGGTCTCCAGAGTGCCCCAGTAGGGCAGCATGTTAAAAGACCATGTTGTTGCATGTGTTCTGTCAGCAGCCTATGCACAATTTTGCCTGATAAAACACAACCATAATGCACTGCACATACTTACATTCGACCAGAATATTTTAACCTGTTCTCCCATCCTACCTGCCATTGGTCACCATTCCATATATGATA
The DNA here is from genome assembly GCF_019279795.1 of Protopterus annectens. Classification (NCBI taxonomy): domain Eukaryota; kingdom Metazoa; phylum Chordata; order Ceratodontiformes; family Protopteridae; genus Protopterus; species Protopterus annectens. Next base: position 1,667,285,937 of record NC_056725.1, read on the forward strand.
CAAATGCAAAGATAACATGTACTGCAACACTGTCAGGGCTGCTTAACAGTGCTAAAACTGTATTGCACAGTATGGCATATGCATATCTGTTGTGTAATGCCCATTTATTGTGTAAATGGTTTTATCTTGATTCAGCTTGTTTGACTGAGCTGCATTTTCCAGTACTGGTTTATTCCATTTTGTTTTCTTCTGCTATGCTGCCTTTTTAGTGAGGTTCCTGGTTTGTTGGTGTTTGTTTTACAGAGTTGAAGTAACCCAAAATATTGTCTTGGTAAGTGACTTGCTCAAAGTTGCAATAAAGCCACGGAAAGAATTATCTTGGAAATGATCAGTAGTGATATAGTAAACCTCCAGTCACTGGACCCAACCCAGTTTAGTTTCATCAAGGGCAGGTCATCCCTACTTAACCTCATGGACTTCTTTGAGAAGGTCACAAAAGCAATGGATGAGGGCAAAATGGTTCACATTGCCTACTTTAAGCTAGCCAAGACATTTGACAAAATACCCCACTCGGGCATTGTTGACAAACTCAATAGGTTAGGTACAAACCCGTATGTCACCCAGTAGATAGCCAACTGGCTGACAGACAGGACCCAGGAAGTTAGAACTGGGCAGTCCACCTCTACAAAGAGGCCAGTCACAAGTGAAGTTCCTCAGGGATTGGTCCTTGGACTGCTCCTTTTTTGTCATTTACTTCTCTGAAGTTAAGACCAATGTCAGTGGTCTCTAGCTGCCTAAATCTGCAGATGATTGCAAATTAGGAGCTGTTGTTGAATCCCACACTGACACAAATGTTCTCCTGGAAGGGCTGACACAGACAAACAACTGGTGTCAGAGCCATGGGCTAAAACTAAATACCAAGAAATACATAATAGTATCCTTTGGGAAGTCATCCACCCCTGGTAACTATCATATTGACAATACACCCCTTAGAGATTACCCAGTAGTCAGGGACTTAGGGGCACACATAGACAGTAATCTAGCCTTTGACCACCATGTGTCTACAGTAGTGAGTAAATCATTCTGTCTTGCTCAACTTATAAACAAAGGTAGGTCATCTAGGTCCAAGGAAATCGTTGTTCCACTGTATTCTGGATTCATCAGACCTGTCATTCAATACAATACCCCCTTTGGTATGTACCTACCCAGGCATATCTAACAACTGGAATGTCCACAGAGGTTCCTCACTAAAAGAATACAGGGAATCGGTAAAATGTTTTATGCAGACCGCCTCAAGACCCTATCCCTGTATTCTGTCTCCTATAGGCTTTTGAGGGAAGATCTATGCCTGGCATACAGGGCATTGTCAGACCCCACTCTGATGGTCCTCCTGCATATCCATAAAACAAACAACACCAGCATTACCCATTCTAAAGACTTAAACCTTGTCTGTGATATAAATAGGACCTACTGGAGAGACAGACATGTATCCCAGAGACTACTCCGTCTCTGGAACAAGCTCCCCATCCATGTGAAGCAGAGTCCCCCTCCAACCCAATTCAAGTGCAACTTGGACAATTGGATGGGGAACAGGAAATTCATCCCTGGTTTGGTACCTATGTCTCTAATGGACACAGGAAACCTGTAAATGGTTTAACTCCCAGGACCCTGCTTGTAAATGTTTCATCTTCCAAGCCCCTGCTTACACTTATCAATGGTATCAGAGCTTGTCAGAGATTTGGTATGCATGGCTATGCTTAAAAGGGCTCTTGTGGTCATTAGCCTAATAAACACCTATAAACCTATGAACAAATGTAGGCAGGTAGAATCAGATCCTCTACCTTTTACTACAGGTAGCAGCTCACTAAGAGTTTAGAGCCTTAATCCTTTGTATTAGCTGTCAGGCCATCTTTAAGTTCATTTTTTGACAAGTCACTAAGGGTTACAGTCGGCTAATAATGCCAGCCATTGGTGTTTCATATTTTTATTGTTCAGAAAATGCATGTGGATGTAAAACCTATTGTTCTGTTAACTTTTTAAGCAAAGTACAGTATTTTGCATTTTACATTTTTCTGATTTTACAGAACATCTCTGATTTTGCCCTATATGTATGCCCTGCCCCTCATCAGCTTATCTGACAGCCAACACAGAGGAATAAAACTTTGAGCTAATAATGAACTGTTCCTTGGGTACAGGGTTTGATTCCTTCTACCTTCATTTATCTCTACTGAGTAACTCTCAGTAAGTCACATAACCGAACAACATTCCCAGGTCACTCCTGAAAAGGGCAAGTTGTCTAGTGGTCTTACCTATCAAAACATACATTTTTTTCTGAAAAATCACTGAGGATTCTAGTCTGTCAATAATGCCATTTATTTGAGCTTTATAGTTCTTATTAGCAAATGTCATGCAATATCTGTTGTTGTGTTAAGCTTGTAAGTGAAGGATGATTTATCTGTAAGTCATGTTGTCTGCATGTTGGGATTGGGGAGATCCTAAGTTGCTGGTTCTTAAGACGAGTGACACAGCCCCCTAGGCAGTTTCATCAGTGGCTTGAAGGAAGGGAAAGCTTATCCCGCGATGGAGCCATCTGGCAGTGACAGTTTGGGTGATTATGCCAGTGAGAGCCTCACCTTGTGGTTCGGGGCTTTTCTTGTTTTGGTCCTGCATTGTAGTGGTCAGTTTCATGCTTGGTTGTTTGATTCAGTGTTTCCAGCATTTTATTTATACAGCCAATAAGCTTTCCTATGAGGGTGGGCAGTTCCATCTGTGGAAGGTGGTTGGTCATTCAACTTGGTAGTGAGATATTTAGGGAAGCAGATTTATGATAAAATAAACTAATATTATATGAATGGTATGCAAAGCTTATTTCCCTATACTAGACAGAGGACAACTATCAATACAGTTAAGCTTATTTAAAAAAAAACACTCAAAGCTGGACCATGCTTTCCTGACAGTTGTATTTAAGGTTCAAGATGTAACCTTTTAAATTCTTTTTAAGTAGCATGATTTTGGAATTTCTAATGCAAATATGAACAAGCAATTTTTTTTCTGCAGGTTGTTGGAAGGTTCGAGGCTATGCCAGGGAAGATTTGTGGTAACTCTTCCCAGAATAATGGTTTCTAGAAGAGGTTGCAGTCGGGTTGAGATGTTGTGGGGAGGTTTATTCATGCATGGCTTGAATATCGGTGGGGGGGGGGGGCTGTGCTGAGTTTGTGGCTTCAGAGGGAAGTTTTGGTGGTGCTTGACATGCATTTTGGCAAGAATGCTGTAAGGTTCTGTTCTATATTTGTTGGGTGAACATTTTTGTGCCAGGGCTGGAGAGACCATGTTTTTCTGTGTTTGTAAATTAATGGCTTGTAAACTGATGCTTGGGTCCTCTCATTAATTCAGTAAGTGGAACTCTGGGTGTGGGTTATCATTGCATGTTTGAAGTTCAATGCATAGCTATCTACATGTTACAAATATAAATGTGTGGGTGTTCCATTGATGTGCTGTTTTTGGTGAGAGGTAGTTGTTGGAGGGGAGATGGTGTGGGTTGGAGCAGCCATCTATTTCGGTATAGAGGGTCATTAGATAGGTGTTGGCTGTTGGGGGTAGATTTCTGGTCAATCTGCCATCTGACATATTCTCCCAGTGGTTGTGTTGATGCTGTATGATAACAGTATGATTAAAGCATCGAGGTGCAATGGTCCTTATAGCTGTGGGAAACTGTCTTTGCTGAAATGTGTCAACATTCCAGGACTCTGCAGCAACATATCATCCTCTCTTATATGGCATTTTTATTAAGGACAGGTATGCATCTAATCAAGGCTTTCAGTATGTCAAATGCTGGCATTCTAGAACTCTGCAGCAGCATTTTGGCATCTCTTTGGAATTCAGGAGCTTCAGCAGTTTTAAACAATTTATGACTGGTTTTGCTCTGCAAATTTTTTTTTTTTCATGGGCTTACTCTCTGTTTCTTTTAGGTCCCACTCCTGTCCAGACTTTTAAGGACAGATGGCTTCAACTATTCCAAAGAAGCACAAGGTTTGCTTTCTGACTTGAGGCAGCACAGATAATAGAACAAGGACAGAGCTGCAAGAAGAGACTGATGGTGACTCCTGAGGAAGATTTAGTGGATGGAACTGCTCCTGGCAAGAAAGCAAGAAGGAAAACTAAAAGAGATACCTTAGGTCCAATGGTCAAGCCTCAAACACTGGCAGACATCCCATCGGAAATGGAAGGTAATGATCGAGGGGGGGGGGGGGGCACCAGGGGCAGGACTGAGTGGCAGAAGCCAGTCTTCTTAGGAATACTTGGGAGATTTTATCAATTCTTTGCCAGAGGAAGGGAGAGTTAGATTGTTTGACCTAACTTTAGAAAGAAACTTTGGTGCCATGCAGTTTCCCTGCCACGAAGTAGGAGGAATCAATTTGGGGCAGGATGCATCCCACCTCTTACCCAACCTACTGAGTGGGTCCAGGACCATCAGTACTTCTAAAGGTGATGTCCAGCTGGATCCGGGTAATGGTCTTACTCAGTTCTTTTCCCCATGGATACATTGAACCTTTCAGTTTCCAACTCCCCTGGGTCCCATATTATGGAACACGTCCCTGCCAGCATTAAAGAAAAGATTCTCAAAGGGGAATTCATGGAGATATTTGATCTAGTGGATAGTGAGAGAATAAGGCGCATTATCAATGCTGACAATTCTTCTAAGAAGGACTTGATGTCAGCTTTGGCAGCCATTGGGAAAAAGGCCTCAGCCAGAGCACCAGTATAAAATTGGGATACTTGGCTATTAGGTTGTTCATGGCGATGATTATAGACAAGGATACAACCCAGGCCCTGCCCTTGTTAGCATATATTTTGGCCATCATAGAAGTGCACCACATCAAAGGGGGCTCAGGCTGGGCAGATTATGACTAGTGCTTCAGAAAATTAAAAGCCACAGACAAGTCCATCAAGTGAGAACTAAAACACCATAACATCTGGTTGAGTGCCATGCTGGATAAGCCAGTCACCCAAAAGATGGACAGTATTGGTAGAAATAATGGAGAAGTAAAGTTCTGCTGGGCTTTTAACCATGGGAAGTGCCTTTGGTCAGCTTGCAAGTTTGCCCACTTGCGCTCTTGCTGTGGGAAAGGTCATCCTGTGTCCAGGTGCTGGGGATCCTAGGTTGGGGTAGTGTAGGCCTGGCATTCCCTCACCTCATCTAGAGGGATATGGGGGGAGTGAGATAATTGTCTTGGAGACAAGCAGATTTTTCATGGCTACAGAGCTTTTTCTGGAAGCGTTTTTGACTGATACGGATCACTCCCACTCTCCTATCCAACTAGATAACATGATCCACTTGTTGTATGACTATTCTGACCAAAAAGTAGCCACAGCCCTTCTCAAACATTTCAGCAAAGGTTTCAAGAGTGGTTCCTTGGCTCCTTTAGATTCCAAGTTAGGTAGAAACCTTTCATCCATTAAGGTGCTTGAAGAAATTGCAGCTAATTTAATTGAAAAAGAGTGGGCAGCTGGCAGATTAATCAGACCGTTTCCCACCTATCCCTGGCCTATTTTTAAATTTCTCTCATAGGCCTCATTCTTAAGAAACAGAAAGGTGAATTCAGGCTGATTCACCACCTCTTGCACCCTGTGGGTTCTCAGTCAGCAATTTCATCAACAAAGACTAAAGTATGTTACTCTTCCCTAGTTCAAGAAGTAGAGGTCACCGTGGGTTAGTCTGACCCTTGGCTTTACAAGTTGGACATTCAGTCAGCATTCTGGCTTCTTCATGTTAGAAAGGAAGACTGGCCTTATTTGGGTTTTCAATTTGAAGGAAAATTCTTTTTTGACACTGCCATGTCCATAGGGTGCTTGGTGGCTTTTGCTACTTTTGAACTGTTCAGCACAGCTTTGCATTGGTGTTGGCAATGGAGGACACCTCATCAATAAGCATTCCACTACTTGGATGATTTTTTTAATAGTAGATGCAGGACAGGAAGGGGCAGTTCAGGGTATGTCAGCTTTCAAAGAGCTCTGTGGTATGTTAGGAGTACAGTTGGCCAGTGACAAGTCAGAATGGCCGAGTCAGGTTTTGACCTTTTTAGAGATTAGCAGTTGATACCACTGATAGTTCTTTTAAACTTCTGCCAAATAAATTACAGCAGGTTAGGCACTTGCTTTGGAAAGTTCTGGGGGTCAATAAAGCTCACTTGAAGAAATCATGCAGCTTCACAATCTCTTGAATTTCACCCACAGAACAGTCTCACTGGGCAGAACTTTCCTCTGGTCCATTTCTGACTTGCTGAAAGGAAAGAAAAACAAACATTACAAGGTCTAGCTGACTAGAAGGGTCAGAGAAGAACCTCTAGGTTTGGTTCATATTCCTGAACCAATTCAATGGCATGTCTTTTTGGCAGTCCCCTTGGGTTTCATCCAGTGATTTTAATCTTTTTACTGACACCGCAGGAGTGCTCAGTATGGGAGGATATTTTGAAGGCAGTTGGTTTGCCAAAAAAAAAATGGCTGGAGTCTTGGTCAGAAGATAGTAGGTAGGATATTACTTTCTGGAGATCTTCCCTATCTGAGTTGCTAAATTAGTATGGAAGAACACATTACGCAACAGTAGAGGAGTATTTCATTCAGACAGTGCTGAGGTTGTCCACACCTTCAACAGATGGAACTCTAAATACAAATGGGTACACTTTGTAATTAGGCTGTTAGTTTTATTGAGCTTGGATATTAGTCTGTCTTTTTCTAGCATGCATGTGCCTGGTTGGCACAATCCTACAGCTGAGAACCTTTCCCGTTTTCAGTCCAGCAGGTTTCACCAGCTGGCCAAGCATGCATAAAAGTAGGACACTGCAATTCCTCTGGAAGTTTGGTTAATTGGAGAGGAGTAGCTGCTAGCAAGGTCACAAGGTCATGAGCCAATGACACCAGAAAAGTGTATTCATCGTTACTTCAGACTTTTAGGAGCTTCTATGTGTTCTTGCCCCATCACAGAATTTGGGGATTGTCTTTGGTTCTTTGCTTCCTGGTTATCCGATGCTCTCTAGGAGAGTCACCTAACACACTGCAGATTCATTTAATGGCTCTAAGATGGTTGGAGCATTTTTGGGCCTTCAGGTTGTATCCAGCCACTTACTGACTGGCATGTGGATCAAGAGTTGGGAGAATATTCATGGGGAATCTCATGATCTCAGGAAGCCAGTAAAGAAACACCTTCCCCGGGATTCATGAAGCTCGGCGCAAGGCCGGTGTAAGGCTTGCGCCGGCAGTGCAGTGTATAATCGGCGTAGCAGTGCCACATGCATAGTAATGAGTGCGCGCCACAACCACAGACACGTGCAGAGGGCACGTGCGCGAGCCCAAGTAGGATGCGCCCGTAGGCGTGGCCAAGCCGGCAGGCAATGAGCAACCTAAAGTGCTGACTGTCACAGGCCGCCTGCAATAGTAACCGCACCAGCCAGGGTCCGTGGATAATGACACGTACGCAGAGTATGCAACATAGTACCCATTCACACAAAACGGAGAACCAAACATTAACCCACGAAGTCCAAATTGTACCCGTCCAAGGAACAAAGGATACGCGTAATACCGTGTCCGTCACGCAATGCACAGTCAGTGGGCATACCCAGTGAAGATGTACCGCAGCATGTCAGCACGCCGCACCTACACACAAGTAGCCCCATGGGCATGGTCACCAGCAGTAGTGAGAGTACACAGCCGGGCAGCCGTGTTGATATAACAACCAGAAGGAAACCAGATACCCTAAACACAGACAAACATGTGCATAGCAACATGTACTACACCCAGCAATGTGCCCGTCGCATACACATAGGACGGCGTATGCCGAAGCGTAATATCCAGAAGCAGAACCCATGCATGCAAATGTAATACACAACAGCCCCATCATAGCACGTAACCCGCACCCATGTACGACCGTGCACCCAACCCAGCTAGCAGCCTTGCGCAGCTGCACACCTACACACAATGGGTATACCTCAAATGTAGTATGAAGTATTGTCCTAGGCAGTGCCACGGGGGCAAATATGTACCCCACATGTCAACATCCCACCTCATGTACTGATATCCAAATGGCTGCATGTGAATGTGTCGGCAGAATGTGTACATCCCGCATGTGGTATGGACCTGTCGAAACCCCATAGGCGTTCACACACCACGGTGTCCATAACTGTACACATCTGGACAAGGCAGTATGTTCAGCCACCGTACTGATGATTTGCTATGCAGACATGTCAAACACAACACATATGGCGGAACATCTGCCCACCAAGCAGGACGCCCCAACAGGGTGCCACATGCACAGAAGGTGAAGGTGGGACATCACACGTTGAGAATAGCGTTGCCGGATGGCCAAACACCCACGGCCAACGCAAAGGATGGAATAACATGTATATGCCTGGATGAATGGGTATGTCGTAGCATGGGAATAGGCTAAGCTATCCAACATAATAGCCATGCGTACCAGATACAAACTGCCAGTAACACGCAGTAGTAATGCAGGAAGGCATACACGACTGTGGGAATATCACAGGACATATGGCACGTGCCAAGTGTTGACGCATGACACAAATGTCCAGGATGGGGCTCCCTGCAAAGAGGAGCATGTGCCAACCCCACCCCCCACAGATGTACCGGCAGTGGAAACACAACCCAAACACACACCAACACCACCGTCCATCCCACGATAGCAACGGAGGCTGGTCAAAGACCACCATGATGCATGCACAAACAGGGACACGTGTAACCGTTGCCCTGACAACCCCCCACAGGCCAACGAATAATAGTATGGACATATGCATGTAATGCTGTGAAGGATGTGTGGTAGTCCTCAGTATCACAGAGGTAGGTACACAGATACACTGTAATCAACCGTGACGTATGTGCACTGTACACAGCATACCTGCAGGTAATACATAGTTCAATCATGTGCCACAGAAATATACACATACGAATGAGGACAGGGGATAGACAAGTGTGAATGGGACAAACTATGAACATAGGTTCATAGGTCCATAGGTACATAGTAGGCTATCTGCCCAAGGGCAGCTATAACCCTAGCCCACAGTTATGTTGCCTTTGCCATCCCTCCAGTCCGAAGAAAACAATGCCTATTATATTGCTGTACCTCTGTCAAGCAGTGACATTGAAGTAATCCCTGGGGTATATCTGCAATCTCCCATCCATTGGTCAAGATCCCCCTCGAACACGGCCAGCGAGGTGCTCTGTCTCACATGTACTGGGATGTTGTTCCACAGCATAGTGAGTGTCTGGGTGATGAATCTGTCCCTCCAGCACATTCTATTAATGACCGTGTCAAGGTTCACGTCACCTGCCCCTGTGGTTCTGAGGGATGTAGATTCATTAGGTGAAGCATAGTCATCAAATATGGGTCGACATGGTCTTGTATGTCAGGCACAGGTCACCACTGAGCAAGTGGTATGTGACTGAATGGAGCAGGAGTCCTTTCAGTCGGGCAGCATAACACATATTCCTTAGACCCTGCATCCGTTTGATGATGAACTTATGGGGCCTTCCCAGCTGCTGCAGGTGTCGGGTCAGATACCTTCCGAATGGGGCATTGTACTCAATCATAGGTCTAATGAGTGATGAGTACAAGGAGACGATGACCTCCCCTGATCTAGATGTGAATCCCTGCATGATCAGGTGGGCAATGTAGAAGGTCTACCTAACTACGTTAGCAATGTGTGTGTCAAACGAACGGTTACTGACAACCTGGGTCCCCAGATCCCTGGTAACTCCCTCTGTGCTCAGTGGATTGCCACCTATATGGCAGCTAGGGGTAACCTTGTTCTTTCCGAAGGGTATGACTATGCATTTCCCGGCATTTAGCTGTAGGCCATGTCCCTGGCACCAGATATCCATATCTGTGAGGCCCTTCTGAAAGATATCTGTGTCAGATGTGCGTCCCACTATGACACCCAGTTCGCAGTCATCTGCAAACATTGTCAGCCATAACCCCCCTGTGTTTGCCTGTACTTTGGAAATGTAGATGCTGAAAAAGAGTGGACCCAGGACTGAGCCCCGTGGGACACCGCCTGTGACCGGCTGTGAGTCTGACATGGTGCCAGCAACTATGACCTTGTGGGTTCTGTCACCTAGCCAGTTTGCAACCCATCCTGCGATGTACGGGTTCACATCCAAGCCGATGGGTTTATCAATGATACCTGAGGGAGGTATTGTGTTGAAGGCCTTTGCCAGGTCAAGGTAGGCTGTATGGACTGCCTGACCCTCATCAATGGCCTCGGTGTCTGTTCCTAAAAATTCAACCAAGTTTAAAACGCATGATCTGCCTTTGACCAAGCCAAACTGGGTTGGATGCAAAGTATGCAAGTCCCCTATGTCTTCATCTATGAGTTCCATTATGATCCTTCTCCATGGCTTTGCAGATAAGGCTTGTCAAGCTAATGGGATGGTAATTACCAGGGTCAGTGGAGGCACTGCCCCTGTGAAGTGGGACTACAGTCGCCATGCGCCACAACTTGGGTACGTTACGTGAGGTGAGGCTAAGATTAAACAGCTGTCCTAACTGTGGGTCTAATTCCTCATTGAGTTTGTGGAGTACACAGCCGGGACACCATCTTTTCCCATGGATGCTGTGTTTACTGCCTTGGAGAGAGCATTTCCCACCTGTGCGTTACAGATGTTTCGGGGGCCACAATCCTCTGGTACAGATATCTCTCCATGTGGGGGGGAGGGGGGGGATGTTTGCACCGAACCTGTCAGCCAGTATGTTGGCAATGCGTGTAGGTTCAGTAAACTTCACATCATTCTGAACCCAGTCCGAGCATATCTGGGAGTGTCCTCCCAGGTGTCCAACATAGCTAAAGAAGGCCGTATGATTGTCTGTCGAGTCCTTGGTGACATATCTGTCGGATTTGCCCTGGATGATGTCATGAGAGCTTGTAGTTCTTTACATATAATGAGCAAGGGTGTCATACCTTACAAGGATTCTGCTCTGTCTTGTAGTAGCTACCTCCTTTCGTTGTAGAGCTTGTGTATGGCTGGGGTACACCAGACTGGATGCTTGGCTTTGGTACAAAGAGTCACAGTTGTGTAAGGGATTGCCTGATCCATGCAGTCCTGTAGGTGCCGGTAGAAGGCATATGTAAGTGATTCAATGGCTTGAGTAATGTTTACCACTGGCTCAGGGGCCTTAAAGGAGACCACACTAGTGTTTAGAAGTGTGAAGTCGGCTTTTGAGAAAGCCATATGTATGGTAACCGGCACCACCCACAGCATTGTATGCCAATAGCAGAAGCTATTGTATGTTGTCCAAACACACGTGTCTGTACACATGGAACATCATAGCAATAAACCACGCCTGGATGTGGGTGATGCTAGACATACCCATGGCAGATGTGGTGCGTTCCCGAGGCCGACGCCCGAGGGACCACACACATAGCCGGCCTTAGGCATAGGCCAAGTAGGCAGCTGCCTAGGGCGATGCTCTGCTAGGGGCACCTTTCCAGCCTTTATTCGGTGTAGGTAGACCAGGATGGGGGTAGCGGGTGATGTGGTGGGGGCACCATGGAGTCCTTTTGCCTAGGGCACCACCTGACCTAAGGCCACACCTACAGTACCCACACCCAGACACGGGTCATTGCTAGTATGCTATATCATCTATGGAAAGAAACCATATATTCCCAGACATAATGGCACAGCATAATGCCTGTCCGCCACCCAAAGCAGACATACGGCACCCGCGGTGGTGCGGACGTACTGCGCGAGATGTCCGTAACCAATGTCGACACTGTCACGCTATGTGAAATAATGTCAACATAGCGATTCAATACTAAACAGCGACGGAGAGCCCGATGTCCCCGTTGCTGAGCTGTACAACCTGTTCCGCCATGTTAAATGTGTGTAGCAGAGCGGGACTGCCCCAAACTAAGCAACGGACATGTCCGTGGCTCGGTGGAAGCCATCACGCAATGTTAAACCCATGTAATATAGCGATACAGGTTATAAATACTGAGGTTTAGTAGTGGAAATAGGTCCGTTCGACCAGACCGTGTGCAATTACTATAACAAGATCTACAACAGGCACGCCAGCCAATCAGCGCACACGGTTAGGAATAATGGGGGGGGGATATGGTATCATAGACACGGACAAACCGTGCCCATGTGACTCGTCTGACATTCGTACACGGTCAGGGCAGTTCCGTACACTAGGCGGACAAGACCATACCCAAAGCACCACAGCAACACCCTGACAGTCGAAGGCCTGTATGTGTAGGGGATATAAGCCCATGTGATCTGAATATCCCTGCGGTCACGACATATGCATCCTGGGCCATGAGTGGGAGGGAATGAGGAATGTTTAACATGTAGTACCGCACCTTTCCCAGCAGGAGAATGGATGCCTGTGACGTACGTGAGTGCAGGGGGGTGGGGCGGGGGGATATGTAAATTTAGCTAAGTACCATGGGTATGCATGTAAATGAGACCGAACAGCTAACGTGTAGTGGTCACAGTAACCGGCAAACGTGAATGCAGTCCTGTTTGAATTACGACTATAGAACATATAAATGTGCACGTGTACGTAATGCGTCCATGCTGCAAAGACTGTTACATGTGTAAAGGTGAAACTGCGTTCCGCACACGCCTGTCAACCGGATCAGAGATATGTTACCGGAACAGTCACAACTAACACAGCCCACGTAACCACACAGACCCAGTAAACATATGTAACCAGAATACGGATATGCATGTGCGCCTGTGCGTAACCCACAATTAGGAAATGCAAGTGCGCGTGTATGTGTGTGATCCGCTCACAGCAGGGAATGTTAAGGCCGTGTCCTCCACATCAATCATACATGTCTCAAAACTGTCAGCCCCTGAAAGTATGGAATCGGGCAATGCCATGTAAAGTACCGTTAGAAATAGTGAGAAACACACGCTATGTGATAAGACAAACATAGAATGTGGATAGTATAACGTGTGCGTTAGTAGTATGGATAGACGACGGTTATGCATCTGTAACTCGACCCACTTGTCAGAAGGTGCCCCCGTACGAAAAGTCCTCAGTGGGCTCACACTTGTTGACCGGGCTAGGCTAGCTGGATATATGTCCAGTGTCAGCAGAGGCCCGTGGAGAAATGCTCCACACACAATAATAGCACAACATACCAAAGTACTCATATATGTAACCAAAGAAGAACAACAATAGAAATTGTCCTGAAAGGACTGGTTACACACAGATCACAGACAGAGAAATATATGGCCAGTGGAAGCACGTCACAATTACGGGATCATGTCCCTATAGAAGCAAGAAGGTCTCACATGACACGCCAGCGAATTGCCAGATAGACACAGGTCAATGTAACACACAGCAACATTAAGGGCCAACCAGCCATACACCATGCCCGAACCTGTACAGTGGAAAGGTATGGCATGGTAATTGATGTGTGTACACAGGTAATCCACAGACAGTAACAAAGCAAGGTTTGAAACGAGGGGTTCACATGTATATATCTACACAAAGCAGTCCGACGGCCCGTATATATGACGCATGGACATAGATTTGTCACCTGAAAACAAGATGTAAACAACTACAGTTTAGTCCATATCATATTGATATAGTAATAATACAGTCATATTCATATTTAACATTGTGACCCTTATTTACATTCATATTTATACAAAATATGCATGTAATTGTACTTATTTATTCCATGATTTGGAATCTTAATGCAACAATTATACACATTGATATACAAAAGCATTACCAACACACTACATTCTAAGGTTTACTCACAACAATTATCAACTATGTTTCAATATACTGATGGTATTGACCAATATTGTATTTATATTAACACATTGTTGTTGTATCATTGTTTCCATTCAGTAATGTATGCAACACTGAGTTCTAAATGTCACTTTATCATCAAGACTTGGAGCACGGTCCACTGAAATATGAGCAAGTCTATTAATTAGTTGACTTTAAACTGACTCTGAAGGAAGTATATAAGGGACGACTATCTAATGTATCTCATACTCCGACGTTGCCCCATGTTAGTGGGTGAAAGAGCTCAGTATCCTATGACTGTGGAGTGTATTGTTTTTGTCATCGTCTGTCTTGGCACGGTTTATGTTCAAAATGTCTTTTATGAAGATGACCAGGACTCAGGGTTTGCTGTATTTCCGCTTACTGGAACATGGATATAGATAGGCCAAGTAATACATAATATGGGTAAGAAGAAAGGAACAGTTTACCAAGAAAAAGCTAGGAAAAGGACCCACCAGGTCCTAAACCGAGAGCACCAAGCAAACACAATTAGTGCTACGAAAACCAAGTGTTTCAAAAATGAACCCAAATGGTGTAAATCCAAAGATGCAAGTTAGCAACTGCTTTAAATAATCCTTAGAAGTCCCAATAGGAAAGATTCGCCACTTTATTGTCAAAATAACACCACCGAAACAAGTAGATCACGAGTGCTTTCGCCCGGTCTTACCGGGCTTTTTCAAGTGTAATTAGCTAAACCAATAACTCTAGCTTTTATAGAACTAATTGATTAAAATATCACCATGGTACTGATGTTTTATTTGGTTCAAATGGTTCACAAACAACTTTTAACATAAAGAATGAATTTTGTTTGAATTCATATAAGTTTTATACATACATTTTAACAATGCATTTATTGTGTCGAGCATTTTTAAATATGTATTTGTCTCTTTAATGCTTGTAGAAGTGGATTTAATTTATTTATAATATGGTGATATTGTAATCAATTAGTTAATTAACAGAATGCACTTGCGCTATAAAAGCTAGAGTTATTGGTTTAGCTAATTACACTTGAAAATGCCCGGTAAGACCGTGCGAAAGCGCTCGTGATCTACTTGTTTTGGTGGTGTTATTTTGACAATAAAGTGGCAAATTTTTCCTATTGGGACTTCTGAGGATTATTTAAAGCAGTTGCTAACTTGCATCTTTGGATTTACACCATTTGGGTTCATTTTTGAAAAACTTGGTTGTCGTAGCACTACATAATATGGGTAGTCAAACAGACATCCGCGATTGGGGAACATACAGCAGCAGTCAAAACCACTGGCCAGATGGAGACAGTCCAACAAGTTCTACACTTTACATATGCACATTGGTGTCCATTGTAGGACCCCAAAAATTGATCCATACACAATATCAACCAGCTGCGATCGACCCAGAAGAAGTGACAGCCGTGACTAAGGCACAGCTAGACATATGCACCACCAGCGTGTTTAAGGTTGATGACAAGTGTCCATGAAATGCAGGACGTATGAACAGAAATCCCCAGATTGTCGAGTCCATAGAAGTGCGTCCACATCCCAGTCCCGCACACATGAATGATGTGTAATGGGTACCGTCGAGGGTTGCAGCCATGGGATCCTGGGTATGCAGAAATGGGGCTCGGTGTTGTTTGGCAGATAATCCATTGTCCTGCCCCATGGGAGGGATGTGGGTATAGCACATGCCTTACTCCCCACTAATAATGCAAAGCATCCACTGGATAATGCTAAATGCAGGTGTGAAATGTGTACAGCCCTATACCAGTGTCCAGTAGGCAATTCCCATGGATGGACAAGCGTACGACCAAGATGGCACCCATAACTGGAAACCTGGTGGAATTACACAGCTGCAGTAAGGCATAACACAGGAAATACAGATAGGGACTACAGTAGACACTCCCCATACAAAGTCAGACCGCTGTGCGAATACCGGCGTACAGCACTCAATCTGCCAGCACCAAAATGGGGATCACTCGCTTCCATACTGCGGAACAAATGGGCGACCTGTGGAACACATACTAATGGCACACTAACAACTTCAACTAGGAAGGTCATAGGATGGTTAAACTATGGCGTTCCCACTTATAAAGAACATCCTTCAATGAATTAATAGGATTAATGTCAATTGACCATGGAATACACCTAATCAACATAAAATAACCGCTGGCACCTTATGGCACACAATCCAAAAAACATAGGTAGATGAAACAGTCAACGTAGAAATTGTCCAGGACAGTGCCCAAATGGTATACAAAGGTTCCTTCATAGACAAGTAAACGCTTTCACCCGTAGGCTCCGTCAGACTTACACATAACATAAAAGCATCCAGGCTTTAAATATCCCTCCTTACACTTTCATTGGTCAATTTCTCAGCAAACAATGAACAATTAACCACAGCATATAAAGCGCAGACGCAATGTTAACTACACACACATATATTAACATCTCCAAAAACATCCTATTAAAACATGTATTATATGATATTGTACTATGCCTAATACTCATCAATCAAAGATCTAACAATATATATGGAAGATATGTATATCATATCAATGTAATACAGTGGTAAACAACTAAAAGAGTGGACTAATGTGGGTTAACTGTATATCTGTACCTAAACTACATTCCTGTTACTTGGGTTTAAGCCACCTGCTTCTCAAAAGAGGCTTAATCAGTGTTTCATCATTCAGCCCTGGTGTGTGGTCAACTCTCCACCTAATAATCCATCTCAATCCGCATTCTAAAGAATAGTTGATGAGGTCCCCCCCTCTGGTATTATAACCTAGCCTTTGTAAAACACTGAATGTAAACGTATGCCTTGTGATGTGCTCATAGCCGGCCGTAGGCATACGCCAATCCTGCGGCTGCCTAGGGTGCTGCACTAGTAGGGCCACCTTTCTAGTAGGTATGTCATGTAGGTACACCAGGATGGGGGCACCATGTGTTGTGGTGGTGGGCGCCATGGAGCCCTATAGCCTAGGGCAGCGGTCGATCTAAGGCCGCTGCCGTAGGAGGGGTAGTACGGTCTGCAGGTATGTGCTGAAGTGCACATGAAACAGCGGTCTACAAGGATTACCCATAGTGGCGACACCTGCACAGACGGCTATAGCGGGACACACACACGACCATGCATACAGCTCAGATAGACATACACACACCATAAACAGGCAATTATACACAAGGTTTATGGCGTGTACGGGTACAGTGTCAGTACAGCAAGGATAGCTGTCTGCCACGATATCCAGCAGATGTCTCTAAGGGCGTTCTGGAATACGGACGTTGCATGGACAATGAGTGGATATATATCATACCACAGTTCTATGTGTCAGCTGTGCAAATATGCGATACATGGGACAGACAGCTGTCCATGCAAGAGCAGCTCTATGGGCACAACATAGGTATGTATATATACAATGAGAGAGATACAGACGGACACATGTGGCAAGGCCATGAGTGTAACGTACACAGCACCACCCCACCACACCACAGCAGGGCGCACGTGGAGAACACGCTACAGAGGTCGCCAACCACTGCAGGCACACAGGCAGTCCACGAACTGTGTCTCACCATCCACAAACACAGAGATGGCGGCAGGATATAAGTGTTCTGCGGAAACTCTAAAGCCATACCCTATGAACCCATGCGGCAGGGAGCATAGACACACACACACACAGCTGGCAGGCATGGGGATTGACCACACCCCCACATACCCAACCGCACAACAGTATGACACAGGTATGGAACGCACTACGTGGACCACTGAACACAGCACCATCAGAGGCACACGTCCAGGTGGGTGACAACATCCGTAAAGGAATAGCCGCCGATAGCCAAGGTATGTGTTACCAAGCGTCTAAAATAACTACACTCTACTAGGGCAGCTGTGAACACACACACCCCACACACACACGGGGAAGGGCCGGGAGTCGAACCTATGCCTACTTACATGAACACACTACAGCATGATGAATTTACAGAACGCGCTACCGAGATTACTGAGCACAGCGCTGTCAGAGGCATACTTCTAGGCGGGTGACATCATCCGTAAGGGAATAGCTGAAAATAGCCAAGGTATGTGTTGCGAAGCGTCTAAAAGCATGTCCATCTGCAGAGGCAGCTGGAAACACACACACACACACACCTCACACACACACGGGGAAGGGCCGGGAGTCGAACCTACGCCTACTTACATGAACACACTACAGCATGATGAACTTACAGAATGCGCTACCGAGATTACTGAACACAGCGCTGTCAGAGGCATACTTCTAGGCAGGTGACATCATCCGTAAGGGAATAGCTGACAATAGCCAAGGTATGTGTTGCGAAGCGTCTAAAGCATGTCCATCTGCAGAGGCAGCTGGAAACACACACACACACACACACACACGGGGAAGGGCCGGGAGTCGAACCTATGCCTACCTACATGAACACAATACAGCATGATGAACCTACAGAACGCACAACCGAGATTACTGAGCACAGCGCTGTCAGAGGCATACTTCTAGGCGGGTGACATCATCTGTAAGGGAATAGCTGACAATAGCCAAGGTATGTGTTGCGAAGCATCTAAAAGCATGTCCATCTGCAGAGGCAGCTGGAAACACACACACGGGGAAAGGCCGGGAGTCGAACCTACGCCTATCTACATGAACACACTACAGCATGATGCATTTACAGAACGCGCTACCGAGATTACTGAGCACAGCACTGTCAGGAGGCATACCCCTAGGTGGGTGATATCATCTGCAGAGGCAAGGCAGCCAATAGGGAATGAAGACAGAGTGCGCAGTCACACAGCATGTTACCATCCCAAGGTGGGCGTACAGTAACACGGTAGTGCTGCAGTCGGGAATACCAACTAACTACGGAGCAGTACATCACAACATGGATACGGGATGCACCACATACAGTATACCCTATGAGAGGGCATCCGGCGTGCACGATGTAGGCAGCCATTGTGGCATAACAACCACATATGACTCACCTGGATGGTCACCATGGCTATGCAGGATGTCATTGGCCATGGCTACATGCCTAGTAGCAGACATCGGTGCTCACTGTAGTGTGTATCCCCGAATGGTGTACTGGCCATGCCCTCACACCTAGCGGTTGCAAAGAGGAGACAGACATGCTCACGGGGTATCAACGCAGATGGGCGCGGTGTGCACTGTACTGTGTGTCCATCTACACAGCTGCTTACTGGGCATGCTCAGACACTTAGAATCTGCACAGTGCAGACATGCATACACATGGGGTGAAATCATGGAAGGCAGAATGTGGACCGTCGTGTGTGTCCACCCACACAACAGCAACCCGGCCATGCCACAGATGTGGTGGTTGTGAAGGGGAAACAGGCATGCACACGGGGTATCAACGCAGACGGGCGTGGTGTGCACTGTACTGTGTGTCCATCTACACAGCTGCTTACTGGGCATGCTCAGACACTTAGAATCTGCACAGTGCAGACGTGCATACACATGGGGTGAAATCATGGAAGGCAGAATGTGGACCGTCGTGTGTGTCCACCCACACAACAGCAACCCGGCCATGCCACAGACGTGGCGGTTGCGAAGGGGAAACAGGCATGCACACGGGGTATCAACACAGACGGGCGCGGTGTGCACTGTACTGTGTGTCCGTCTACACAGCTGCTTACTGGGCATGCTCAGACACTTAGAATCTGCACAGTGCAGACATGCATACACATGGGGTGAAATCATGGAAGGCAGAATGTGGACCGTCGTGTGTGTCCACCCACACAACAGCAACCCGGCCATGCCACAAACGTGGCAGTTGCGAAGGGGAAACAGGCATGCACACGGGGTATCAACACAGACGGGCGCAGTGTGCACTGTATTGTATGTCCATCTACACAGCTGCTTACTGGGCATGCTCAGAAACTTAGAATCTGCACAGTGCAGACATGCATACACATGGGGTGAAATCATGGAAGGCAGAATGTGGACTGTCGTGTGTGTCCACCCACACAACAGCAACCCGGCCATGCTCACACACGTATGTGCTACGCGCCGTCCGGCATGCAGACGGAGTGCATACACCGCAAGTCACGGCCAGGTAAACCTGTACACACGCACAGGGTGGACACACATGTAGTTACACGTACACACACAGATGACAGCACAGGCGTCACGGGTGCAGGCTGAACATGTACACACTGCAGTGAACACTGTAGCTGCCATGCCAGCACCATGTCATCGGTGCAGCAATATGCCTCATGGTCCAGCAACAGCATGTGACATATGTCCACAAGTCTATGTGGCGGTGTACGTCCGTCGTGCAGAGTACACATGTACTATCAATGATCCCACAGGTGTGATGTAGTCCACCCATACCGGTATACATGGACAGGCGTGCTCCACACATACCACGGGCCTGACACAGATATGACACATGACTGCAGCTGTACCACAGTGAAACAATGTCCGGATATGTCATATATGTGATTTCCTGGCTGTGTGCATGGACTGCACACAGGACACATACGAAGCCTGTGATGTACCACATGCATAACACAGGCGTACATGGTAATACACACGAAGGGAAGGTGGACACATGTCTGTGGTATGCACCCCCTACAGGGTGTAGCGGTGTTCACTGGGACACATACCCTTGTACAGTTTGCCTGTGACAGCTGTGATACCATACCACAGTCCATGTTCCATGTATGTTGACACACATGTCACAACGTAGCAATGCATACACACATGGCAACAAGGGATACATGTGACACGTGTACTGTGCACGGTGCAGCCATGCATGAGCGGTGTCCGGTGTCCATAACACAGTTGCAACCCCCTACCACATGCATACCCATCATGGGGGCCGTCATATGGTGGCATAGTAACAGCACGCATGGCAGTATGTGTGTACACCATGTGTTTAAACACCTGTCCAGATGCATGTGTGCAGGTGCTGGTCACAGGTGTGTCACACACCATCCTACCCTGCCATGTGCATACAGTCTGCTATGTTGCCTTTACATGACAGCGCTGTCATAATGCATACCCATCGGCCATGCGTCATCGACCAAATGTCAAATGGCCACTGTAACCCCTACCACCTCCCAAGTGCAAATATTGGCACAGGTGCCAGATACAGTGGTGGTATGCAGGATGCACTACATACCACTGCACGTCTGCACATATCCCATATAGCGGGTGTGGCATTCCTAGCACCAACATATGTGCAGGAATGTGTGCCCATGTATGCCACAGATCGGGGGGACTATGTGCCATGTGCCACACATCACTGTACACCATGGTAGAGATCTGTACCTACCTCAGTGTGGGGTGCATGGATGTGGATGGTGCAGTACATGCAACACGTCATCCCTCCGTGCAGACATGTGTGGTCACCACCATGTCAGTGTGTCAACATGTGTGTATGTCTGCTGCCTGTTGTGAGGGTGTATGCAGATATAGTGTTGTGACTGGACACTGACCACACAGGGTGACCATCCCGTACTGGTGCTGCATTGTACAGCCCTGTCAATGCCATACCTGTGAGCCTTACTGGCCACCTGTGCAAGACCAACCCCTGTGACATGGCGTGTGGGTGCATTGTCTTGTGAGGGTGCTGACCACACAGACAGGTGTACCCATCTGCACACAATGGGGTGTGTGCCATAGAGGTGTACACACTGCAATTGCGGACATATTCCTGTACCGGTACAGCATCCAACTGCTGCACACCGTGCACCACAGCTGACAGTTGACACCTGCGGTCAGTTGCCAGCACACTGCGTATGACACCTGCAGAATGTCACCATACCTGTACTGTGTCATGCCATGTATGTGATGTCTCTGTCCACCGTAGCCTGTGGCACCGACCACAGGTGTCAGGTGCAGTATATGTGTGGACATGTGCGTCATGTACCATGTAAGCAACGTTACACTATATCTGGCTCCGTGCTCCGCAGGTTTACGTGTATAACCTCTCTTCTTGCAATCTCGACTGTCTGTTCTCTATATCACAAAAGCTCTGCACCTGCTCCCATAGTATTCCTACATAGGTAAAGTACATGTATACTAAATGGAGTACTACACTGGCCTAGAATCCCCTTGTGTACCCACTTCCCTATAGGTGCCTTCTGACCCAGTTACACAGCAAATGCATTCACGTTCTCTGGCATGTCGAAGGGTCAATTGCTAGCGACCTCTCCTGTTCAGATGGTGAATCTGGGTGTCCTGGGCACTGTTACAGGTGCCTCCTGGACATGGACAAGCCGCACCTCCCCCACTGAACATAATACATGTGAGAGATGCAACTATATAGCCAGACAGGGGGCTGTGCTCTCACAAACCATGACCGGCAAGACCAAATGGGAGGGGAAGGACACCATACACACCACAAACCCAGTGTCACATGTAACTATCGCAAATGCTAATCAAACACATGAACACACTAAGACATACCTGAAGGCACTGTTAAAACATGTCACGGACCTAATGAGCCCTCTGAAGCAGACACCCAAGCAACTGCCTCCACAAGACATAGGACATGCAACACATAGTTCTCAACGTCAGTGTGCTAAACAGTCAGAGCCCCAAAGGCAACACACACAATGCCAGACACACTTGTAATGGGTGACGCCACTGTCAGACACACCGACGTCCCACCCACCAGACTGAACAAGGGAATGATCACAGTAGGCTGCCTGTCGGGTGCTGGAATCTGCCACATAACACATGCACTCAGGTCACTCCGCAGCATGTACAAGTATGATGCGGTCATTGCCCATGCTGGTGTCAACGACCGGAGACATACCACCCTGGGATACATGAAAGGAGACATAGAGGGCCTCTCAGATTGTGTAGCCCAGGCCAGCATGTCCCTGACCCTGGGCAGTATCCCACCCTCATCAAGTATGATGCCACTATACTGGCTCCAAGTGGTCACCCTTGATAATGTGCCTAGTTACCGATGTCGGTCTAAGGGGATCCAAATTCCTCATACCTGGGATGACATTCTTGGCACGCCACGCCCCTTCGCAAGGGATGGCTCGCACCTGTCGCCCCTGGTCTTCAAGGGTTTGGCTAAGGCACCTGCCACCCCCACAGTGCCCACTGCAGGCAAGGCTGGAATGATAAACCTACCACCCTACACTACAAACCTGGAGAACAAACAGGCTAATACTGCTCAGTGCCAGGGGTCTACGCCCAAGCTGCACGCCCTCAAATGCCCTCCTCAGTATGGAGGACATCGATGTCAGTGCTGTGACTGAAACATTGTTCAGGGCTGCTGAGAGCACCCCAGCACTATCAGGTCATACCCCATATCATGCGTTCAGGACCATAACCCGGACCTAACACAGAAGGAGGGGAAGTCTCCATTTCCATGAAGGATACACACACCTCCAGGTTGGCAGAAATGCACGTAGCAGCGGGGAATATCCAGGTGCAATTAACCATGGGTAGGACTGCCCTACAGTTTGTTGCATGCTACAGACCACCCTCCCAAACCCAGGATACCTGCACAGCCTTCCTGAAGACACTGGTGAGTATGAATGCTCTCACAACGCCGTCATATTGGGTGACATCAATCACCCATACATAGACCGGGAACATTACCCAGGACACAACACCCTACACCAAAGGTTCCAGGTGTTCATACACCTGAATGCTGTGGAACAACCATGCACCATACCCACAAGGGGGGGAACTATACTAGTTCTGATCATCACACATGGGGATGACATGCTCCACACAGGATGTACATCCTTCAACGGTGAGGTCAGACCATATAGTGAACTCACTGGAGATCTGCATCCTGCACCCAACACCGGCATGGGAGACCACAGTGAAGACCTCTCCACAGCGAACCACACACGTCATACGACTGGTGTGGTACCCTACAAGGCCTCCATGCCAGTGGTAAACACAGGCCACACTGCTGAAACCCTTACAAATGCCTTCTATGAGCACCCCCAGGAATGTCTGCACCAAGCAATCCCGATAACATCAGGACCTTGTCCACCAAAGGCAGGCACATGGTCTGGTGGACCCCAGCCATTGACAAACCGTACAACAAGAGTTGAAAGCTACTACATGACAGAGCAATATCAGTACCAGGGAAGGCATCACTGATTAATACCGGCGTTAACATACGATCACCCATACAATCATCCAAGGCCGCCTGTGGGACTGGACTTGCAAAGGACACATAAGACAACCATAAAGCCTTCCTTAGCTATGGTAGGAACATGGGTGGAAGCACACAGTTATGCTCGGAATTACTCCAGAATGGTACAATGATCACTGAACCCACAGACATTGTCAACAAACCAGCAGACAGGGTCCGTGCATACATCTACCCTCCCCCCCCAAGAGGGGACGTATCCATCCCACCAGAGTCTAGCCTCCCAAACATCCCGTATGCCCAGGAGAGAGCTGATATCTGTTAAGCAGTGAACACAGCATCAATGGGACCAGATGGTGTCCCCGGCTGTGTGCTACACACCCCTCACCCCGCACATAAGGCTGCTGTTTCATCTTAGCCTTACTACGGGCTACGTACCCGATGGATGGCATACGGCAACTGTGGTCCCACTACACCAGGGTAGTGCTCCTATGGACTCTGTACATCCCTGCCCTATAAGCTTGACAAGCCTTGTCTGCAAAGCTATGGAGAGGTCCATACTGGAGCCCATAAATAAAGACATTGGTGTATGGCAAATACTGGAACATACCCACATCGGCTTAGTCAAGGGCAGATCCTGCCTCCCGAACCTGGTCGACCTGTTTGGAGGAGTCACTAAGGCCATTGATGGGGGTACGTCGGTTTGCACAGACTACCATGACCTTGTGGGAGCGTTCAAACCACACTCCACGTGGGCATCATAGAAAGGCTCACCAGCGTAGATGTAGAGACATATGTCACACGATGGTTTGCCAACTGGATGGAGGTCAAACCCCACAGGGTTAGTGTTCCTGGTGCCATGTCAGACTCCCAGCTGGTCCCGAGTGGTAGCCCACAGGGCTCAGTCCTGGGCCCCCTCCTGTTCGGCATTCAACTTTCCGATGTGCATGCAAACATAGGGGGATTGTGGCAGACAAGGTATACAGATGACTGCACACCGGCCACCATACTCAACACCCCATCAGACACGGATATCCACCTGGGGTCTCATAGAAATGGATAACTGGTGCCAGAGCCATGACCTGAAGCTACATGCCAGGGAAGGTATAGACCTACCCTTTGGGAAAGACATGTTCACCCCGAATTACCACATAGGTGGTAATCCATTAAACATGGTGGACGTGATCAGGGACATGGGTACCAAACCTGTTGGTAACCTCTCTCGACACTCACATTGCCAATGTGGTTGGGAAGACATTCCACTGTGCCCACCTGGTCATGAAGGGATTCACATCCACATCAGGGGAGGTCATTGTACCCCTGTACTCTTCACACATCAGACCAATGATTGGGTACAACTCCACATTTGAAATGTACCTAACCTGACACCTGCAGCACTCGGAAGGACCTCAAACATTCCACAACACAGGGATAAAGGTGCTGAAACATATGTCACATGCTGCCCGACTGAGGGGACTCCGGCTGTATACCTTCTCATACCGTCTGCTCTGAGGTGATCTGTGCCTGACATACACGGCCATGTCCGACCTGGGTGACATGGGCATGTTCCACCTCCTAGGCTCCAAACAACCACGGGCACGGAAGCAACTGACAGAAACCTCAACACGGACATAAATAGGACATGCTGGAGGGACAGGTTCATCGCCCAGAGACCCCCTACAACATGGAAATGATTCCCAGCCCCTGTGAAGCAGAGCCCCTCACTGACTCTGTCCAAGAGTAATCCTGACGTGTGGATGGGAGATTGTAGGTATGTGCCAGGCATCATCTCTGTGTCACTGCTGGACAGAGGGACAGCGGACCAATGGATATAGTATCCTCATCCTAAGTGGTGGTGAAAGCCACACACACTCTGGCTAGGCTTACACATGCCATAGGGCACATAGCCTGGTATGTACCTATGCACCTATGTACCTATGTAGGAGTCCATGCAGGTTGCGGGTACCTGTGGTATGCTGATATTGCCAGATGTGCCTGTGGGTAACCCACAGCTACATGTGGGGGACTGATAACAGTGCTCCCAGTAGGCACATGCAAGTACACCATATGAGGCATACAGGTAAACAGAACCAACATGGTGCTACACATGGAACCGTCACACATACCGTGTACACAGCTCAATGTATGCTGCACCTGCACTACATGGTATGTCTGCTGCATGATGTCAGTACACAACCCACGTCACATATGCACCTGTCACCTGTCATACACAACCACTGCAACATACACATCACGCACTATGTGGACACAGGTATCACATACACCTCTCACTAACTTGTCCACCCTGTGCATCAGAATATATTTGCATAACCATGCACCAATGGTGTGGATGACAGTGCTGCAGCAGAGACTTCATCATATGCACAGGGTGATATGTGTGCCAGGGGCATAGGCTGTACCAATGGATGACATCATGTGTGTGTGTAAGGGCCAGTGCATTTACTGGGCATGACTGTGCAGAATGCATGTGGATGTGGTGGAGCCCTACAGTTGTGTCTGCTGTGTGTGGGTATGTGTGTACACAGTTCAGCCATCTGTGATGCCTACACGGGGTATACTTGGCAGCCCCAGACTGTACAGTGCAGGTTGTACGGCTCACTGTGTCTGTCTGCGGCCATGTGACCCGTGCCTGCCTGGGGTCGCACGGGCACTACCGGGTGGAGGTATGGAGTGGCCACTCTCCGATGACACATGTCCGCTGGAACCGTGTCCACGCTGGGACCAGCCAGGGCCACGTCCACATGGCCTGCTGTGTCCTGGTGTGGTTGGTGTAGCACCAGCTGCACTGCTGCTGCTACCGGCACTGTGTGAGTGGGCATGAGAGGTGGCACGCACACGTCGACCTACACTAGGTGGTGTTGCTGGCCTACGGCCACGTGTCCTATGCCTCACCCCTACCAGGTGTTCCAGCACAGACAGCTCACGCTTGCAGATTGACATGCCTCAGTCGAGGATTCCAACCATCTCACCTAATCGCCTATCCAGAACATTAGCAAGCTGCTGTTGAGCATTCACCAATGACTGGATGTTCTCATTTAGGGAATGGATTGCGGCCCTCTGCAGGCTCTGCCCTTCTTGGTTCTGCCATTCAGCACGTGCCTGTGCCGCCATTACAGTCTGGAACATGCGTCTGGTGATACCAGCTGCTGCACCCTGTACAGCAGGTGCATGTCTACCAGAGCTCCTCCTACGAGCAGCACCAGCCACATGCCTGTGTGGCACATCACCAGTCATTACACTGGCAACATGGTGTGTACCCGCACCTTCTGTAGCCACCACACATTCCTGCTCAATGCCAACAGATGCTGACTGTCCTTCATCTATGGGCAACGGTGATGTGGTATGTGTCGGCATCAGAACCGTGTGCGGAGATGAAGGGGACATAGGTGGGATGTTAACCAATGGCACAGCTTCTGCCCCTGACAACCCTGCCTGTGCCTCATGCATATGGTCATCACCGCTAGTATCTGTGGGGACACTAGCATCAGATGGACCGCAGGAGGGGAACGCACCTACACCACCTGTAAATACAAAGACATACTGTAAGATACATTACACACACGCAGACACACACGCAGACACACACACACACACGCAGACACACACACACACACACGCAGACACACACATGCATGCAGACACACACATGCAGACACACACACACGCTGACACACACACGCAGACACACACACACACAGACACATTATGCATGTGATATTGCAGATGGCATGCAGCATTCCCACACCACAGCTCAGTGAATGCAGGCCAGACATTAATAGTGGTAGTATGCATACTGCCCTGGGGTGCACACTACATCAAGCAGGTGTCATTTCAGTAGGCATGCAGTACACACATTCATGGTAGTTTGCATGCATCACCGTGATACACCGTGTGGCCACAGGCAGGTTAACAGTACACATGGCTGGCGTCACTTTGACATGTACTCCGCCAACATGTGCGATAACATGTGGACATGTGACAATGGTGTCCCACCACATGCACTGCATCATACTGGACGTCACAGTGCAGTGTTATGTGTACAGGCTACAGATAGAATGCATGTGTAACAAAGATGTCTGTGCAGGTGTGGTTGGTGTGAGCTGTGTACATAGCTATACAGTGGGGAGTACAGGCACTGTGCCACTGCATGGCAGCAAGACACAGGTATGTTTCTGTGCGATGCGTAACATGGACGCATTGCATTGCCATGTCTGCAACACAGTCATGCTGTTCCACAGCACGTATATGGTAGACATTGGTGGCACCTCCAGTGGCTGCAGACAGGCATTGCGGTTGTCTGGTGTACCACATCAGATGTACAGGTGGTCCACTACAGCTATGATCGCACTATGTGTGGACAAAGTGCAATGGTGTCTACCCACTCCAGATGTACTGTGTGGCAACATGCCTGTGGGTATCACCCATGGCCATGTTTGACTGGGTCATGGACAAGTGTGTGTGATGGGCATCGTGTACACTTCCCTGTGGTGGCCCATGTGACATACACCCATACTAGTCTGAGGTGTCACAATTTCGAGGGCTATGCAGACAGTGTGGATGTCTGCTATGTTGGGCGTAGGTCATGTCATGGTGTGACAATATTGCAGACAGAACACCATGTGCATGGGACATGTCATGTGCCATGTCACAACGTGTGCACACAATGCAGGGGCATAGGTCACATTGATAACACCTGTGTGCTGGCCAGATCACAGCTCACTATGTGGTACTGTGTGCATACCACAAATGGCATTCTGATGCATACTACATATGCAGCCATTGTAGGACACCTCCACCATTGTATGCATAGCTGACTGCACATATCACACCAATGGGTTATGTGGTGTCATGCCGGTGTATACTAACGGTTGTATCTACTGTACATGGGTGGCGTGTGTGTCAGGTGGTGCAACCTGTATACCGTGACTGGAGCAGACCCAGGTGTGCATGTCATACCTGGCCACATGGCGAATATCTATACACTGTAACATGCCTGTTACTAGCAACAGTCTCACCTGCGACGGACCCATGGCTGTGCGACACGCCAGAGGTACCTGTATAGGGGCGACACAACAGTATACACATTATCCATTACTGTAGCCACAGTAAGCACTGTGCATGTCACATCATGTACCTGTGTGGTAGCATGTGTTATGCACATGTCTGCAAACACAACGTAGCATACTGTAGTATGCAGCTTGTGTGGCCATATACCTGGCATGTGTTGGTACATTATGTGGTGTACTGTGACACCCACACCTACGTCAGTTATCATACACACATGCAAGACTGACCAGGCAGCTCCAGGCTCATTGGTTGGGAGACACCCACCTCCACGATGGCAGTGAGTGTTTCTGCATGATGTTCCCTGGGTGTCCCCAGACTGGCCAGGAGCTCCTCCGTGTGTGTGAGTGGGTGCTGGGTTGGTGGCCCACCACCTGTTCCACCTTGTTCTCTGGCGATTGCGGTGGCACACTGTTTCGCGTGCCATATTAGGTCTGTGCAGTGTTGGCGTATCTGCTGGTAGGTGCGGTTGTTGCCCCCCACGTTGTTCACCCTCCTGCGCATATCCTGCCACAGGTCATCCCGCTGCTCTGCTTGCTGTGGAACATGGATGAATAGCAGGTCATAGTTGTTATGGAGCAATGGTATGATTACATCATCCTCCTGTCGGCTGAAGGCTGGCAGCTGGGAACATGGCATTATCTGTAAGACATAATGATGGTGACAGGTCACATTTACACTGATGTACTGGCATACCGCTGGACATACATTGCTATGACATGTATGACATCTGCACAGTAATCTCTGCGATGCATCATGGCACTGACACAGCTGATGTGTTGCCGTCACACCATTAAGCAGTGGGTATCATATCATATCTGTGTGTCAACTCATCACACTGTACACACACCATGTTGATGGTAACCTGCTGTGGACATGTGTACCTGCCTGCACCTGTGTTCATACCAGTTGGCACATGTCCCAATGTGCACACAGTTCTACTGTTCACCTGGATGCTGTGTATATGTCACTAGGCATCATGTACGCAGCCATTATGAACATCAGCGGTGGCACTGCACACATACACATGGACACCTGTACATGCATGTGTTGTGCCATGTACATCTACACAGCACTGTACGGGTGTTGGACAACCTGCCATGGCTCACCTGTATTGCACATGTGATACACATGGGACATTGTGTAACCATATGACATTAGCAGGGAAGGTCATACATAGCATGTGCGCACGCACATTGTACACACCAACACACAGCACCTGTGGCACCACAGGGTGCATCAGTGCCACATTACTGCTCTGGACGGTTGATAGTGCAAGTGCCATTTGTCCATTGCACCATGTATGACTGTGATAGCATGTGAAGCCTTGCTGGGCAGGGCTGCATGGTATGACAGGGTATGTCACCTTCATGGCACAGGGATGTGTCCCACCTGGGGGTACTGATATTGGCAAGGTGGCTGTCCATTCCATATGTCATTGCTATGTGTATATGGACATTACACATGTCTATCATCATGGTGTGGACAATGGCCTTCTGCAAGGTAGGCAGCATGCTGCTTGGTGGGGGTGTGCATGCTGGTATCGCACATCCATGCATACACATTACCCCTGACAGGTGCTATGTGCTGTGATATTGTTCAACACAGTGCTGTATGTGCCCACACACTGCTATCCCGTGCACATGGATGGTAGCCTGGCCTGACATGGGTACCACATATGTCTACATCCAGTGCCTGCTGCCACCCCGATGTCAGCTGGTGCACCTCACAGCACCATCCCTCCCACAGGGACTGTGGTGTTGGGCACAGCATAGGTATCCATGTATGGGGACAGGGATGTTCACATAGCAGGGGCACTGATGGTATCATCCATCGGACCATACACGTATGACGCACACCTCACACACACAGCCCATTCAGTATGTTGTTCGCAACACTGACACAGCTATACTGCTAGGCCAGGGACATTCCCAGACGTACATACACAGATGCGTGAACATCTGTCTGTGGCATGGGCTACAATGATGGTGGGGTTCAACACATAACGTGTTTGAGTGCGGCTGGCACAGACGTTCTGTGCACATGTCTACACAGTAAGCCTGTTCTACAGTAGCCAGTGGTGATGTGCTGTGCACATGTCAATGCTGCACATTGTGTTGGTGTCTGTCTGTCCACAGGCCAGTGGTGGAACACACAGGGGTATTAGTGATCATATATGCATGCCACCCTGTACTGCTGTACTGCTAGCTTCTCGGGTGCTAATGTGTCATGGACATGCACACCTTACCCAGACAGGTGGTAGTGGGTTGCCACCTGTACCCATCTCCTCATGTGGATTGCTATGATCCAACACCCTCTTTGTATTGTATGTTCAGGCTATGCACCTGTGTGGGGCATGTGGGCATGCAATGCACTACTGCGTACCTTTGCACCCATTGCAGAACATGTCACACAGGTACACTGGCAGACATACACCACAGCTTGATGACAGTACAACACATGTTGTACACACGTAACACATATCCTGTGGGACATGGTCATATGTACAGGCATGTCCAACAGTCACGTACCACTGCTACCCCTACATGATGGATATGCAGTACATGTGGAGGTACAGCAACTGTCACATGTAGTCGTGCAATGCCCCCCTACCTACATGGCGTGGTACTGCCTGTGGGGGATATGCGTCTGCATCCATGCTGTGCCCATAGCTGACAGTTGTACATTGATATGTGCAACATACCTCATTTGGTGTTCTCATGGGTGCATGTTCAACATGGCTCCGCATTGTTTGTCTCTGTCACACAGTCATTGTTGTACATGGTTTACATGCCAGCCATGGCTTACTGTGTGTGATTCCATGTACTTCATTGGGATACCATCATTATACATTATAACAGCGTATTCCAGCCATCACATAGCCTTCCTAGATGACACTGTTAGCCAGCCAGTAGTAGGTGTTCCGCCATCTGCACATAGGTCACACAGTACGAGGGTGTCTGACACCCATTCTGGGGACAGGGTTCTGACAGCTGTGGATGGGTGTGATGCTGTCGACAACCATGACTGCACCTGATGGTCACATCTGGATGGGTAACATTCACAACACACACCTACCTTCACGTAGTAACACATCATCTACAGCAATGGACATTCCTGCCAGAACAATGTGTGCAGTATGTCTGTATGACAACTGCAGGCACCACTGGTGGCCCCCAGCATGGCAGCCAACAGCACCAGTGTATATCCCATGGAACCATGGGTTACACCATTCACAACACACCTGTCTCAGATGACCCTGTTGTGGATCACAGTACAGTTCCACACATCATGTTACACTAGGCATCATGCACTGATATGTTGCGGACATGTGAACAGCTGTGCAACTCAACATATGCACACATGACACATCACCTGGTACAACATATCTGTCATACAACGTGTTATTGTGACCGCCCTGTGATGGCATTACACAGGCTACGTGTACTGGGACATGTGATGGCTCACCGGTATATTCACCCTCTGGGTGTATGTCTAGCCAAGTGTACAGTAGGCAGTGGTCTGAACACAGGGACACTGTACATTGACCTACTCTGTCACTGCAACTGTTGCCTATGCTCATACTGTACTTATACAGGCATGTGGTATCTGACCACTATGACAGTCCTGGTCGACCACACTGCTGTGGCACACATGACCTGCGGACATCTGCCTGGGGTGTGGAGCACACATGTACATCTTCACATGCTATACTGCCTCTGTGGCAGTGTCACATGACTGTCTCCAGCAGGGCTGTAACAGGCAGGCATGGCATGGGGTCATGTGGGACAATGCTTGCACCTTCCACTGTGCTGCACACAAGCAAGGCACACACACTAGTGCACCACTCACATTTATCTGCAGTGCCTGGGACCTGCCTCCATGCTCTGCACAGCACACCTGCAAGTACAGATTGTACATGGATCATACCTCCCAGGCACATACCTGGACTGCAACACACACAGGTGAGGGGATCCCACATCACACAGTGTTTTGCACACATACTGGATATTTGCCAGACACAATGCATCATAGGTGCTCCATGTGCAGATACCCATGTTTGTGACCGCTAGACACATTGTAACACACAACAGAGCTTACATTGTACACCACAGGTTACATGCTGTCTGTGTTGTCATACTGTACATTGGGCCTCAGACAGCTGATACTGCCATGTGCTGACAGCAACCCACACTTCCCTAGAATGGACACCCATGTACCCACACATGCTTGAGGCATGCACTCCACCCAGCTGGGTGACACATTACACAACACATACCATACCTACACTACCCTCAGCATGCACAATACCTCCATGTGTCTGGTGTGTTAAACCTGGGGTTATCCCCCCTTTGGTAGATGAACACGTATGCTTCACGGCCCTGCTAGCCACACCCTGGACACACACCCATCGCAGCATACATGGAACATGTGTTCTACAGCCAGTACTACTGACGTCTGCTGACAGGAGTTGTTAATGGCATGACACCCCAGCAAATGGACAGTGTACATAACTATGCTGACACATACCACAGTGCACTTCCGTAGCATGTACACAATGGTAGGGACCATGCTATTCCACACAGAGACATGGCGGTACTGACCTTTTCACAGACGCCACGGTGGTGGTCATGTTCCATGCACATCTGCTGTATGGGCACATGTGCAGGCTGTTGCACGGTGGTGTATATTCACATGTGTGAGGTGCATCACTTGTCAGCCATGGTGGGTCCTCGTGGTCCATCACATGCTCCAAGGCTAGCTACCTACACATGACTGCTGCACATTGCAGTGTGGGTCCTCAGGCAGTGTGGTGGTATGTCTGTGTTGTTTGGCTACATCCACATTCAATGTCGCGTACAACAGTCACCCAGGCATTGCAGACTGAGATGATGTTGGCAACATGCCAGGCAATGGTGTACTTACCAACAATACACACTCTCACTCACTACAGGATTGCAATCCATACATGGACATCGTAGTGTCCCTGTGGACACATACATGGTACTGCCATGCACACGTTATGTCCTAGGACACTGGCCCAATGTCACCTTCCGATCTCCCTAGCTGTTATGTCCCGCCAACCTGTTTGGTATGTGCCTCCACACCAGCCCACTGAATTCACTGCTAGCCTGTTGTCGGACATTGTGTACCTTGACCGTCACACTGCCGCATCTATTGCACTACACATGGGTGGCACTGCATTGCACGTGTGGGACTGCATTCATACACCCATGACTGGACCATTCTGTATGGCACTGGGGCACATCCTCACAAACGTGCTTCACGCACACATTGATGACCTCCATGCCTTTACTGGTACCCTTGTTGGGCTTCTGTGTGCCACAGCATGCCACATACACATGCTGGCCACCTGTCATACCATTGCATGGGTGGTTGGTGTGGTACAGAGGGCAACAAATCAGACATTGTCCTCACATTTCCCTTCAGCACCATTCCACGTTCTGGTATTGGCAACGTATACATCCACCTGCACATCATACCCTGTGTCTCAGGATGTTAGGCTATATGACTCCTGGACAGGACACACAGTGGTGCAAGCATATCATGCTACCTACTACATGTCAGGTACATATGGCATTCCACAGTCCTCAGTCATGGGGCACCTCATGTTCACTATTTGCTTACATACACAACATGCTGTCACAGAGTACTGTCCATGCCTAGATATCCCACATCTACATACCTGGCACCATTATAGCTCCACCAGCTCATACTGATAACAACCATATGGGTGTCGGTGTGACAGATACATCATGTGGGTGTCATGGCATCAGGATGCATGACACATGGTGCATGCACATCACCTTTGCATAGCAACATTCATCCACTGACTATCACATGGATACTGGCCCCATACATGCATATCAAATTGTACATGGTTGCTGTACACACAAATGCCCGACATGGTCCTGTGGTTACCGTATTCCACTGTGGCATGGATACACTTCTGCAGGGCCACACCTATCTGTACTGTGTGTGATGCTGGTACATAGGTAGCCATTGTACCTGTGGCATACACACATCTACACATGGTCAAGGTTACAATACCACATTCGGGGTGTACCTTCCACAATGGCTATGACTTTACATGGCACAGCATTGTCATGCCATGATGTGTACCAGGCTCAGACAGTTTACATATGCGGCTGACAGACGGAAAACACATCTGTACACATCTGCATACCACATACACAGGGGTGTCTTTTGCTCTGACACGGACCATGTCCTCCGCATTACTGATGCATGTACTACTCATACATGACAATTGCAGTGGGCCGTGTGAACGGACCACTCATGGATATGTGCACACATGCCACATTGCATGGGCTGGGCTTCTGTGTTACTTCTGCAGACACAACACACACCATGCTGTGGAACATATGTCCTGTGCACATCCCACAGGGACACACAGTGGCACTGTTCATGTGATAGCTCCCTTGCTGTTTGAGTGACACATAGTCATGGTACCACCACAGCAGCAGTACTGTGTAAACATACAGTTGACACTCGCCTCTGCTGTTCACTGGACACTACCATGGGGAGGTGATGCTACTGTGTACACTGCACATGTGTTTACACATGGACCTGCCAGACTTCATTGTTGCCCACATTGCACCTGCTACAGATCGTTTGGGCATGGTTACTTGGTGTTCCTTCCATTTCAGATGGCTATTATGCTACTACTCTGTCCCATATCTACAGGCCATATGTATCCTGTTATTGTACATACCAATAGGCAATAACTCC
Organism: Protopterus annectens; assembly: GCF_019279795.1. Taxonomy (NCBI): domain Eukaryota; kingdom Metazoa; phylum Chordata; order Ceratodontiformes; family Protopteridae; genus Protopterus; species Protopterus annectens. The sequence continues at coordinate 1,667,321,628 of NC_056725.1, forward strand.
ATTATGCATGATATGCCTGTGATACTGTGTATGATGTCTGTCATATCCACCATGACAGCTTTACATTACACATAGTTGACATAGTATCCCCTACTGCAAGGCATACGTGCACGTCGGGCGCACATTACGTATGACATCGACGGTATATGCCCATATACATGTGTGCTGTGACAGTATACATACATGTCCTATCCCCTGCTATGGCACTTCCTTGTTGGACATCCACTGCCAGCATCGGCGTGTGGTGTGGCATTGTTCTCTGTTATGCCCCCCCTGTGGCAGCCCTTGTGTTATCCCGGCTGTGTACATGATGTCCCACTGCTGTGCACACGGTGTCCACAGTCATTAGTATGCTCAGCAGGATAGCACTACATAACCACCTTTCACCACTCTCTGCATTATGGACAAGTATCATTACTTACAAACACCATTCACATACAGTACAGCTTCGTCATACACATCATGCATTACACACCCATACATATCGTGGGTTCTACATACCTTGTCGGTGTTTCGTTCCATTTTTCGTTCCGTGTATCGGTATTCCTATTTATTACTCTTTCCGTTGTACACTGCTGGTTCGGTATGAGCATACGGTTTGAATATCCTGGGAGTCATCCTGATATCCGTCGATACCTGCAACATGTGGGTTCATCACACCAATTGCTGTTCCTCAGTGTGTACTTGTGCGCATATCACCTGTGCATCTACTCCATTCGTACATTATGCATCGTAACTAGGGTATGGTTGCATTCCTCACCTGGGCGTTGGCTATTTGCCCTACCTTCGTGGAGATGGTCTGTATTGTGTTATGTTATGTGTAACTGCAGCCGCTATGTGTGGCGACAGGTACATTTCGCAGTGGTGTTAGCCGTGGATTGTGTGTGTTGGGTATGGTATTATGTTCGACATGTGGGTGTCCCTGTCTTGACGGCGTCTGTTGATGGCGTTTTGCATTCGGATGTGTAACATAGCTGTTGTATTCCTTTAAACAACGGATGCAAGTATGCATCCGCTGTTGATAGTGTTTCCCACGAGATGTTGCGGTTATGCAGCTGTCATTGACTGCCTGTATGTTTGTGCTGCTATTACGGCTTGTATCCCTTTAATATGTACGATGGGGAATATCGGAGGTTGTAGGTGACGGATACGGGTTGTGGGACTTGCATCTCTACATACACGGTATGCTTGTCTGTGTGCTCCATCCCTGCCTGGGGAGTTGACAGTTAATTGTCTGTTGTTCTGGGAGTGTAGGTTGTGTTGTTGTCATGTGGTGTTGGTATCGCCTGCGTGTGTGCTTCCTGCATGTATTCCTCCGTCACATCGGTGGTATATCTGCGGTTGTTTGTACGTGACGACTATCCCTTGTCATTCTGTCCCAGATATTTACAGTCATTGTTGTCCTGTACTTGGGATGGCCTGTTTACCAGTGGTTGCCACCTATTCGGGGGCGATTGCTTGTTTGACACTTGTAGAACACACAGCGGTGTTTACGGGCCGATACATGGCCACGGTCAGTACCGGGGTAGCACATGCGTATTTCCGCGGTACATACCTATTGCTGTGTGACTTTGCCGACGTATCATTTTGAAATTAGCACATACGTACGGTCATGATTAGTACATACGTCCTTTCCATTTCATGTGGGGTATATTCCTGTGCTACATTCTGGGATATTGTCACTTTGCATCGTTATACGTCGCCACACGCCTAGCCAGGGTGGGGCTCTCAGTACTACTTTGGGACTACTGGTGTACATATGCCTGTGGCTAGTGTACTGTATGCCTACACATGTTATTCCACTCTGCCTCTAACATGGCACCAACATACACATTTTACAGAGGCACACACATTACACTCGCACAGCGACACACACGGCACCCTCACCGCACACATACACATACTGCGGCAGTCACGGGGACAGTTGCACACAGTACCTGCGTGGGCGCATCACCGGCGGCAGTGTCTACCTCCCCCCTCATATCATCATAGTATTACCCGCGCATGTACTGTTACTGTACTGTGGCCTGGCGATCATTCCGACTCGCGGTTATGCATTTCGGTATGTTGACCTTTCCATGGGTGGCGGTTTCCTCTTCTGTTAAATCTCCCGGATGCTCAGGTTGTCTTTCACTATGTATACTATGTACAGATATCGCGTGTTACATCTCTGTCACCTTACATCCCTCTGATTCCCTGTCTTACCTGTAGTACTTATATGTATATGTGTACATATATTTCTATATATGTAATTATATCTATCTACATATCTGTATATGCACATATCTACATGTCTATATGTATACACCTTGCGGCGAACGTGGCAGCATACAGCAATGCCATCTGCTGTAGGACCCGCGTACGGTTCAGGTGTTGGCATTCCATGCTCCGCTGGCTGTTGGGCGTACAGTGTTTGGGTGCTGCCTATGTTGGAGTCACACATGGGGCCACCCATACGGTACACTTTACGGGTGGTCATGTTTGTGTGCCGTCCATTTCACTGTGTGCGCAGGTAGGGAGGTGTCAGTCCATGGGGCCTATGCTGTCAGAGTATGTGCTATACGTTCCCTCTTTGCCAGGGCATAAGCATATTGGGTACGCCTCCGTCTGCCTACTGGGGCTGGCACAGTGTGTTCATGGTCCTGAACCCTCTGTGCCTGGACTGGCCTTGGCAGTTGTGGTGGGCTTTGTGGCCCTTCACCATTATGTCCCTGCAGCAGCTGCTTCCGCAGGATCATATTATGTAGCATGGCACATACTATGAATATGTGGGCACATGTGCCTGGAGAGTACTGCAGGGATCCACCGGATGTATCCAAGCACCGGAACCGTGATTTCAGCATCCCAAACACATGCTCTATGATTATTCTGGTTTGTGCGTGTGCCTCATTATGGCGTTCTTGCATGTGTGTGTGTGCATTTCTGATGGGAGTCATCATCCACGGCTCCAGTGCATAGCCAGCATCCCCCACAAGGTGGCCTTGTGGGATGTCCCCCCTGGCGAATACCTGGTACAGCTGTGAGGCATGCCAGATATGGGAGTCGTGGTAGCTTCCAGGGCTGCCAGCACACACATCCATGATAATGCCCTGCGCATTGCACATGACCTGGCAATTGATGGAGGGGAATCCCTTGCGGTTTATGTAGCGTCTACTCTGCTCCCCAGGTGGTGACTTGATTTGTATGTGCGTACAGTCTATCGCACCCAGTACCTCCGGGTATTGTGCCACACGGTGGAAGTGGCACATATTGCTAGCCAACTCCCCCTGAGATCTGGGGAAGTATATATGCTCATTGGCATGTGGTAACATGGCATCCAGAAACTGGTGTAGTACCCTGGATGCTGATGCCTGTGAGATGCCCATTATATCCCCAGTTGGCCTTTGAAAGGTACCTGTGGCCAGTATTCACAAAATTACACATACCTTTGTGTCCACTGGGATGGGCTCCCCTCTGTTGTTTCTTGTTCTCAGGCGTGGCCGGCACAGCTCCACTATTTGCTGTAATGTGTCCCTATCCACCCTGTAACGCTCTACTATCTCCAGGTCTTGTAGCCCCTGGTAGGTTACCCTTGGTCTGAACACTCTTCTTCTCCTCTGAGGCCTACGGTAGTTGTCGGCACCCTCCTCTACAACTCCATCTGTCTCTAACACATGCTGATGGATCACGGCCACGGCGGCACCCAACATGTACATTTTAAAAGTTCCCCGTGTGTTTACACCTATGGTGCGGCGTTTGGGAATACACGGCTGTGTGTTGTGTGCATTCACCCTTTATACTGTTGTGCTGTATACCTGGTGATGTCATAGGGTGTGTCTGTGCGGCCGTATCTGGGGATTATCTTCCGTGTTTTACCGTTGGCACTGCAACGCTGTTGCCTTTGGTGTTGCATTACTCTTGTCTGCAATGGAATACCTTTCAACCTTCCCTTACTGTTTCTGCACGTTGCACCTACTATTTCCTGGCATGCATCCTGCAGAGCCCTGTCATGTGTAGTTTCTGGGACATGGCATATCATGCGTTTTGTGTGCCGCCGCCGTTATGCTGCCTGTCTACTAGGCTCTGCTGTGTCAGGTCTTCACTCTTTGCAATCTGCTACCTCCCCTACTTTCTTTGCATTCATATGCCTCCCCTATCCCGTTTTGCAGGTTTCTGCATGCAGAGTTGTCAGCTGCCGCCGATTGGCCTTCGTGGGTTGATTACTGTTGATTGCTCATTACTACTCCAATTACACTGCTTCCGCATTTCCTCATATTCTCAACATCACCTTCCTGTTTCCGATGTTATTTGCAGGGTGAGCGTCACATGACTGGGTTAAGGGAACGTAGTCATCCTCGTGCACATGCACCTCTGCGCGCATTGTGTGCTCTCAGCTCAACTATTTCCCCACGCCGGTCCTGCAGCTGTGATGTGCAATGTACAGCCCAGGTTTGCTGAGCTCCAATGTGCTTCCTCCTACAGTGGCACACCCCTCTGCAGGTGACATGTATTCCCTCTGAGCCACTCCTCGGTGTATTACCGCTGCGCCGTTTGGTACAGCCTTACGCCAGCGGGGGTTTTGCGATTCAGTATTATCTGCCTCATTTGCATGGCATTGACTACTAATTCATAGTTACCACGCCGAACACTGCCGCGAGTCCTTGGCAACCCTTGCACCGAGGATGTGGCTTTCCATGCATACCATGGTGTATTGTGGCTGTGAAGCTGATGTGTATTACACTGCTGTTTTATGACATTGTCATATTATTTCATTGCTTAGCACCTTCCGCAGACATGTCCTGGGTTTCTGCTGTGAGTTTCTGTGGACATACCATTTATGTTATTATTTACATGTTGTGCATGTTTTCTTTTGACATTCTCTGTGTCTTTCGCCATTGGCATATGGCAACAGTGTGATACCTGACGTTGACAGCCTTCCGTTACTCCTATGTTATGTTTGGGTAAATGTAAACCGTTTTTTTTTTGGTTTACATTGCCGTGCCCTTATGCTACACCTGCGCCACTTCGTGGATTGCTATATGCCTTCATTTGTATGGTGCAACACCGCACATGGGGTGTTTAGCATATCTACGCTGGAGGCGGCGCAGATCCGGCGCACGCTGGTAGTGCACGTGGGATTGGATCGTACCTGAATCGCTCGGCGGCCATATTTGGTGTTGTAACGCCTACGCTATGCGTCCACCTGGAGCAACGTTCATGAATCCCGGGGTTTTTCTCCATCATTGTTTGAAGTTTTGTTTAACACTGTACCTGATTTTTGTACCTTTGCTAGACATGCTGACTTTTTCACATCATTATAAGTGGGTGCCTTCCATGCTAATGAATTATTAAACTCCATTTATTGGGAGGACTTCATCGTTCTTAGGGATTTTATTTTGATATGGGTTAGGAAATCCAAGCTGGATCAAACAGATAAAGAGCACCAAGGCATTTGTCCAGTTAACTGGTTCAGATTGATGAACAGGATCACACCCAAGGTGCTAGGTTAGGCCTAGTTTTTACCTATGAGGGTGGCAGGTCATTTAGATTGGCAGGAATCAACCTTTTCCTATGAAATGCCATTGAGGGACAAGGTATACATCCTCAAGAGTATTCATCGCACTCATTTAAAATAGGCCACACTTCCAATTTGGCCATGGAAGGGCATTCCAATAAAGCCATGCAAAAAACAGGAAATTGGGTTTCTGACATCTTCTTATCATACATCAGGCACTAACCCCTAATTTCTGTTTTAGGGAAATAGGTTATCTGGATGTTGGTACATTCCTTCAGCAAGAGAGCACAATCCAAGCTTTGGTCCACCTGGCTGGGCATGCTGGTTCGTTACACCATAATAAATGGTTAGTTCATCTATTTGTTTTTTCAGGCCTCCTATGGTTTCAGTTTTGGGAGATCTGGTGTCAAATTGCAGCAAAGGAAGGATTGCCCATGGTTTTGGTAATCCACCTATGGGGAAATGAGTGGATCTGGGATCCTAAGAAACTTCTGCTAGCCAGAATACTGTCTGGTATGCACAGGCTACACATTCTATATCCACATATGTTTTTCTTTTGGTCATCAGTTGTACTGAGAATCCACTGGGAAGGAGCTAGGAGCTCCAGAGCAATTGAGATGTCTAGCCGGTTCATTAATCACAGAGTTACATGGGCAGCTCAACAGATAGGATTTCATACACCAGAAAGATCTTGACAGATTGGATTCTGATTTTTATGCCAGCAACAGAGTACATTTGAACAATTTAAGCTTTGATTTGTTTAATTTAGACATTGCTATGGCCATTGAGGAATATTTTAAAAATAAACCATCTTACCCCTTTTAATGAACTTGGGTATCATAGGCTCGAGGCCGTCAAGGGGGGGGCACAGCATAGTGGCATGCTGGATTGACAGCAGCCTTGCAGCTTTACCCCCTTGTTTTCCCCCATTGGTGCTCAGCAGCCTCAACTCACCTTCAGTTGGGCTCAGTTTAACCAACAGCCATATTGGAAATGAAGACTTAAAGGCCTTTTTCCACTATGTCTGAGGTAGCTTGGGTCATGCACCCTGTCCTGTAATGATTATTTGGAACAGGCTTGGTCATGCCATGGTTGATGGTTGTTTGTTGATATGATTATATGTGAACTTACTGTGGCACTATTAATGTTGTCAACTGTATTTCAGTAAAGGGTCACAAAGGTATTAAACTGTGTGGTTATTGACTAGCTCAGTAGACAATTAAAGTTGTCTGACACTTAAGGCCACGAGCTGTTACTAAACTGTATCGTACAGTCAAAAGTACAGGATTTGAATTTTTTAACCTACATCTGCCTACTGTGTGACTTTGAACAAGTCACTCAGACAGTGCTCCTGGGTCATTTGTCCAGTGCATTCATCTGCTAATAAATGCATAAAAGAAAATAATATTTAAAAGTTGTCCCTTTTGGAGCCTTGGTCTTGCCCATTTTTTGCTTTGTCCAGAATTCTTGAACAAAGAAGTTGAGAGGTGTTTGGTCTATTTCTTGTAAAATGTTTGGTTTTCTAGAAAAATTGTTGTGGATTGCAGTCACTAAATAATAACAACCACATTGGTTTCAGACTTTGTATTCTTCAGAAAATACTTGCTAATGTAACACTTGTTATTCTAGCAACTTTTTATATAAGAAAAAGATATAAAAATTGTAACTGATTTTGTGTCTTTTTTTCTGATTCTTAAGAGGGGTGGGGCACTATATGGTTCTGACAGCAGTGAGCTGAGTTACATTTCGGAGACATTATGAGTTTATTCATTCACATGATCTTCAAGTAATATCTGAGGTTTACATTTAAACAAGGAGCTGTAATTAACGTGCGCGTGAGCTTGTTGTTGGGTTTATAACTCTCAGCTGTCTCTGACTTTTTTCTTGTATTTGTAGTTTATTCCTCATAAAATCTGTGGCTTTCTGATAAAGTTTTGTTAATTTCAGTCATTAATAATGACAGATGTGAATTTCAGAGTTCATTCCCTTCAGAAAATAAATGTTAATGCAAAACCTGCTATGCTAGCAAGTTTCTAACTATATAAGACAGGTATTTAAAATCTGTTCCTGTATCCGTGTGTGTGTGTGTGTGTGTGTGTGTGTGTGTGTGTGTGTGTGTGTGTGTGTGTGTGTGCGGGCGAGCGTGTGTGCACACATATGTTTTTGTTGTGTATGTGTGTGTGCACATGTGTGCGAGTATAAGTACTTAGTTCCTGCATCCAAGAGTAGTTATGGTGTAAAGGAATGATTCATTTGTTGTAAACAGAAGCATCATTTTAAGAACCATTTTCTTTGGAAATGAGCTTGTTTTGATGAATGTTGATAGTGTGTTTACCATTTAACTGTGAATAAGTTTGCAGGTTGAAGTCTATGAGTTCAATGTTTATATATTAACTATGAATACATTTTTAATTTAGTTTTTTTTTTGTGCAGTTGTAAAATGCACTCTCTTTGGGCTTCTCTTGGTTGTCTGGCATTTGCTGCTGATGCATAAGGCTATGAGCTGTTAATGAGGTACTTCCTATAATACAGGGTTTGATTCTCAAAGTGACATTTGTTTTCTGTGTGACTCTGGCAAACTCATTTCACCCGATAGTATGCCTGGGCTGTTTCAAGAAATGGATGTTCTTCGTGTTTCACTGTTGCAGTCATTACATTTAGGGTAATCCTGCTGGCAGGTTGCCTTCAGTCGGCCTGAATTCCAAAGTCCTGGGTCCTGCATCGGCTGCTGTCACCCCTTCCCTGACATCAGGTCGTCAGGGGTATAAAAGATGAGGCCGACGCCATTTTCTTCAGTCTTTCTTGCCGCGCGGTGCCCGAAGCAGAAGTAGTTCGCAAGTGTCGGCCGGCCGACTCCTGAGATTTTTGTGTTCGAGTTTTAGATCCGAAGTCTTCAATAAAGCTAAGTACCCCATCGGGGAAACTTTTTTCTTGCTCCAGACCGATGTCAGAAAAAGTAAATAATTGTATTTCTTGTTTAAAGCAATTACCTCATAAGGACTTTCATTCTTACTGTATTCCTTGCCTAGGCCCTGATCACAATGTTTCTGGTTGTCAGTTTTGTGCTAGATTTAACCAACGCACTTTTAAGTGTCGGTATGATTTTGCTTTAAACTATTTTGGGCGCCGGTTTAATTATCTAGAAATGTCATCGGATAGCCACCCGACTACCGGAGTTCACAAAAAATGCAAAGAAAAGGAGAGAGATAGACAACCGAGGCCCAAAACCGACGACGAAGCTTCTCCTAAGCCAGTCGCCGGTTCTCAGTGAGGCACTTTTGTAGCCCCTGACGTCCGCTACTTTAGTCGCAGGCCGCTACTGACTCCCACGTGGAGTTGGCCATGCCGCTGGAAACTCAAGGTATTGGAGCCTCAGATACTATTCCTCCAGATGGGTCCGGAGCCGCTGAGCAGGCACCGGCTTCTGAGGGTGTATTCAGACCTAAACATCTTTACATTAAACCAACCTCAGCTTCAAAGGCAAAGACTAAAGCACCTTCTAAAGCAAAGAAACAAACTCAACAGCCAAGTGGACAGGCCTCTATGCCCAAAAAACAGATGGTCAAAATGTCCGAAGACTTAATTACCTTGATCAGGGGTTCCCATCCCCCTCCTGATAAGAGGCCTAGGCAAGAGACTAACTATGAATCTTCAGATCAGGTTTCTATTTCTTCTGATTCCTCTTCTGATCAGGAATATTCTCTTCCCCCCTATGAGGATTCTGATGCTGAAGAATCTATACCTTCAGCTTCTCCTCCAGAGGACTATTCTTTTGGGGAAACCTTGTATACCATGAGGGATCATTTCCACTGGGAGAGCCAAGATTTTTCAAAATCTAAAAAGAGGCTCAGGGATTTCCTTTTACTACCTCAACACAGGCCACTAGGCATTCCACCTGTGTTAGATATTGTAGATGATGTGTTTTCGGAGTCTAGTCTTACCCCCGACTCCTTACCTCCAGCTCCTGTTAAGCCTGACAGATATTACAGGGTTCCTGACTCATAAATTCCTTTTTAAAAAACCCTGCTGCAGACCCAGAAACTATTTCACAGGGTCCCAAAGTAGTTAAGGCTTCCACCGCAAAAAACCCTACCCCCTCTGACAGAGATTCTAGGGCACTGGATAGATGGGGAAAGAAGGTTTACACATCTGCTACCTTGGCTATAAGGGCCTTAAACTGTCAGTTTCATATGCTCAAATATCAGCAACATGTCATGGCATTGCTTAAACAGAAAATGTTATTAAACTCTGAATGTGCAGAAAACAAGGAAATGCAGGATTTATTGCATGCAGCTGAACAAGTTGGAAAGTTTACTTTGCAATGTAGTTTTGATTCTTTGGAGGCCTCCTGCAGGGCCGCAGTTATGGGTTCTGTAATTAGGAGGCATGCTTGGTTAAAGGAACAAAATCTGCCTGATCATGTAAAAGTTAAATTATTAGATGCACCTTTACAGCATGATACGTTGTTTGGTGTTAAAGAAGATGGAAGACAAAGCTAAATCTATGAAAACTATCAAAGATTTTTTACAAGTACAGCCACCTAAGTTTAGTAGACATGGGCCTACAAAGAATTGGTCCTTTCCTGTGTCAGAAAGACCTCAAAGGGGCAGATCCAGATCCAGATGCCCTAGAGGGAGAGCCCAGGTGCAAGGTTCCTACAGGTCAAAGCAATGGGGTGCTTCTACCTCCAAAGTTGGAGAAGACAAATCACAACCATACAGGAAATAGTCACAATGACTTCCCCCTGCCTGCACCAAGCACTTATCTCCTTGCAGCACCCATAGGGGGAAAATTGGCACTTTTTTTCTCAAAATTGGAACATTATAACCCAGGACAAGTGGGTTCTAAATATCGCGTCACAAGGGTACAAGTTCCATTTCCATACCCTGCCAAAGGCAAACGGATGGCCATATCTGCCAAAAAATCAATGGGCAGAGGCACAAAAACAAGTCTCATCTCTCATGGACATGAGGGACATTCAGCAAGTACCAGAGCAAGAGCAGGGACAAGGATTTTACTCAAGACTGTTCCTGGTACCCACAAAGGACAAGACCTGGAGACCAGTACTGGACCTATCTGTTCTGAACACATTCCTGGATATACCAAAACTCAAGATGATGACTTTGCAGCAGCTTCTGCCCATGCTGGGCAAGAACGCTTGGCTGGTGACTCTAGACCTAAAAGAGGCATACCTGCATGTCCCAATCAGACAATTATGCAGAAGATACCTCAGATTCAAGGCTAGCTCAAGGCATTACCAATTCTCTGCACTGCCCTTTGGCTTATCTACTGTGCCCAGGGTCTTTACAAAGTGCCTGGCACCAGTAATTGCATTCTGCAGACAGAGGAATACAAATATATCCTTACTTGGATGACTGTCTAATTCAAGCAGAGAACAAGGACATTCTTCTACAGCATCTGGCATTTGTGAAAAGACTTCTAACATGCCTAGGGTACACAGTCAACGAAAATAAATCAAAACTAGTACCCTCTCAAGAGATAATATTCCTGGGTGCAAGCTTGAACACAACTGCCCAGATGGCTTATCTCACACCAGACAAACAAAGGCAACTGACTACCTATTTCAAAATGTTGGCAACAAAGGCCCAGTTATCTGCAAGAAAAATTCTGTAGGCTTTGGGCTTCTTGGCATCCTGCATCCTACTAATTCCATATGCAAGATTGCATATGAGGAAACTTCAATGGTACCTAAAAAGTGTTTGGGCTCAACATTGCCACAGCCTGGAAACAATGATTACTCTCATTCCCTGCCTACAACAGGAGTTTTGATGGTGGGCAAAGGCTTGTCACCAAAACAAGGGACAGCCATTCACATTACCCCAAGCCAAGCAGACACTAACAACGGATGCATCAGATTATGCCTGGGGGGCCCATATGGCAGGAAGATGCATTCAGATCACATGGTCTTCAACCCAAATGCATCTACATATCAATCAAAAAGAGATGCTAGCTGTTCAGAATGCCCTGACAGCCTTCAAGGACCTACTTCATCCAGGACAACTACTGATAAAGACAGACAAGACCACGGTCATGTGGTATATAAACAAGCAAGGGGGCACACATTCTTACCCCCTTTGCAGACTAGCTATGACTTTGTGGGACACAGCATTAACTTACCAAGTACATCTGCAGGTGCAATTCCTGCCAGGAAGGAAAAATACTCTGGCAGATGAACTAAGCAGAAACCTCATGGATCCCCACGAGTGGCAGCTGGATCCACAAGTCTTCAGCATGATAACAAGGAAATGGGGATGCCCGGACATATATTTATTTGCCTCCCCTCACAACTACCAACTAAAAAGATTCTGCACAAGGACTTATCACAGACAAGCATGGGAAGTGGGCACCCTATCTTTCAGCTGGAAAAACCTATCAGTATATGCCTTTCCCCCACTGCCTCTCTTCCCCAAGGTACTCCTAAAAGTCAGACAGAAGAAGCCAAAAATGATACTGATTGCCCCAGACTGGCCCAGCCAGTACTGGTTTCCAATCCTAAAGATCTTGTCTCAATGCCCAGTTTGGACCTTACCTCAAATACCTCATCTACTGTCCCAGCAAAACAATCAGATCCTGCACAGCCAACTCAGGACTTTAAACCTGGCAGCATGGTGGATAATGTAGTCATACAAAGCACACCTCTCAGTAAAGCTGTGAGGGATGTCATTTTGGAGGCCAGAAGACCTAGTACTAGAAAATCTTATGCTGAAAAATGGAAGAGATTCTGTGCTTGGAACCAGGTACAAGGAACTGATACAGCTGCACCAAATATTCCTCAGATTTTGCAATACTTAAATGAGATGCTGGACAAAGGCCTATATTTTTCATCTATTAAAATTCATGCCTCTGCCATTTCGGCTCATTACAATACAGAGCCACCAATCTTTTCTCATCCCTTATTAAAACAGTACCTCAGAGGAGCCAAACATTTAAGGCCTCCAAGGAGATCACCAATGCCTGCATGGGACCTCAACTATGTAATGGAAAAACTCACCCTGCCTCCTTTTGAGCCAGCTGCTACTGCTGATATAAAGTTTTTATCTTGGAAAACAGCTCTGCTCCTAGCAATAACTTCTGCAAGATGAGTTTTAGAGCTACAGGCACTCATGGCTGTGGAACCTTTTATCATTTTTTATCCAGACAGGGTCTCTCTGAGGACAAACCCAACATTTATGCCTAAGGTGGTGTCCAGTGTGTCTCTTAACCAAACTATTCATCTGCCAACTTTTTATCCTAATCCACAGAACAAGGGGGAGAGAATTATGCATTCTTTGGACATGCACAGACAGCTTAGATTCTACTCGGACAGAACCAAAATTTTCCGAAAGACAGAGCAATTACTAGTGGCATATGCTGCAGGATCACAAGGAAAGGCTATCTCAAAGCAGACTATTTCAAAGTGGATAGGCCACTGCATTCATTTCTGCTAATTACACCATGGCAAGCCAGTGCCTAAGGGCATTAGGCCACATTCAACCAGAACTGCAGCCACTTCAGCAGCCTTTCTCAGGGGAGTACCAACCAAGGACATTTTAGAGGCTGCTACTTGGAGTTCAGTGCACACCTTTACAAAGCACTATCATCTGCCACTCTACTCTAAATCCAGGGCAGGCTTTGCCACTGCAGTTCTGCAGGGCCTCATAGCCGCTCCTAATGCTGTTTAGCTCCAGCCTCCCATCCATAGCTTTGGGACTCTACCCAAATGTAATGACTGCAACAGTGAAACATGAAGAACATCGTACAGTTGTGTACACGTACCATAAATGTAGATGTTTGAGTGTATTCACTGTTGCAGTCCAGGTTACCCACTCGCCATCCCTCTTTATTCTGCTGGAACTTATCATTCCTTCTCTGATTTATACAACCTATGTGGTGTATTTGCTTGTAGATGAAGGTAAAGTTTATATTGGTGCATGTATTTATACATATATAAATTCTGGCTACCCTTTTAAGGGGCACCTGACATCTGGAGCAAGAAAAACTAAAGAAAATGGCGTTGGCCGCATCTTTTATACCCCTGACGACCTGACATCAGGGAAGGGGCAGGACCCAGGACTTTGGATTTCTGGCCGACTGAGGGCAACCTGCCAGCAGGATTACCCTAAATGTAATGACTGCAACAGTGAATACACTCGAACACCTACATTTATGGTAAGTGTACACAACTGTACTGTACTTGTATCCAGTGTGCTGTCCCAAGCTATTAGAAAACTTGTTATACATTTGCCTTTTGAAATTTCTGAATACTTCACATAGCCACAAATTACTGCATCACTAAATGTGATTTGCCTACTAATTCCAATAAATCTCTTGTAGTTTAATGGAGTGCCAGATGCATTTTCAATATGAGTTTCAAGGGAAAGAGACATTTACTGCTGTTCATGCTAAATCTGTTTTCAGTGTGAGAGTATTTTGTTCTGTTTAACAAATGGCTGTTAGTGTTTCTGCTATAAAATTTTGAAATAAGTTTTAAATTAAATCCAGATCTTAGATCATTGCAAAATAGGTTCAACGTGCTGTTCTTGAATTTGTTTATGAGAGTCTTTATCTTATTTTGAGGCCTCACATTTGCTATATTGTTAGTTACCAGTTTGATGTATTACATTGCAACATACCAATATTTCATCAAAAGCATAATCCTTCAATGTGACAAATTTAGTTATTCTGTGTGTTGTGCATATCGTCAGGATATATATAATATGTATGTGATTTGGCTATGGCATTTATTGTTTTTATGGGGAAATAGAGGCAAATGATCTTTCATATTTAATAATGAATTGAGGGTGAATTGTTATCATGCATTCTATATTTTGTTAATTTATTTATTTTTGCTCTTCAGATGACTACATACCCCACCAGCTAGCTATTGTGCCCTTGTTGCTCTCTAATAAGAATGGAAACATGGGACCACCACTGATCCTTATATCATATTGTAAAGATATACTAATGCATTGTCACATTGTTTTGTGCTCCCACCACCTGTCTGCAGGTAGATGTTGAGCAGCCCCTCTCAAAAACAGCAAAACAGTACTATTGTTATTTACACATTCTCTGCACATCACCAATTTGTGTACCCCTACCAAAACAGCTGTAGAGTGACCCTCTCTTGAGTGAACTACTAAGCTACTTTCCAATAAATATCTCTAGTGTGATGAGCACTACAATGGCTTTGGCTGTTTTTATCACACAGTTTTGGAATTTATAGCATAGCAATTATGCTAATGAGTCAGTGTAGGGTAAATGAGTTGAAGATGCACATTTAATACAATGCATTCCAGCCCTGGACTGCCCAGTGAGACTCATGCCTGACCCTACATACATATGAATGACTGTAAAGCACAATACAGATGGATGGGCAAGTCCATTACCCCTATGGGGCTGCAGATTTACTAGTCAGCCACACAGCCCCATAGGGTACTGTAGTCCATCCATGGAGAGGGAAATTGACTGTATGAGATACACATATTTAGAGCAGCATGTTGTCACTGTGCCAAACACCAGCCTGCATATTTTTCATTAGTGTGTGAGTATATGGTGACATTAGACTCAGGCATGCTGCCCAGCTGCCTATCCATGTATGGCATGTGATACCCACAACAAACGCTAATATGAATCTTCTAAAGTTTTCTCTAGATTGCAATCTATGAAGTGGTCATGGTTTCTGAGTGTGCTGAGTGTGTAAGAGCTGGCATGTGGTGAAGGAAGAAGGCAAAAATCTTTTTATACCTTTAGCATGGGGACCAATGGGAGCATTTAATGAGGGGGGTCTTATCAGGGTTGCAGTACAAAGCAGATGCCTAGTATTGCCTTGGCAGGACAGTGAGTGATGCTGCTGGGATTACACACTCTGGTAAACTTTGCAGGCAAAAATACAGTGCCCTGAAAAGGCGCCACTGCTGACCTTCTCAAACAATGGGAAGAAGAGGTTACAGAAAGTACAGCAGAATTTTATACTAAGTAGTGCTGACAGGTGATTACTTCTGAATATTTATTTATTTATGTATTTGTTTTATTTGTTGATTGGGAGAGGGTGACTGAACAAATTTTCCCTTTTCAACAGAGTCCTTGGGAGAACTGCCCCACAGCATAAATTCAACAATCACAATGTGCAAGTTCTAAATATCAACAATCATTTTGGTAACTTAAATTACACTAGACATTTGTAAATTCTAAATATCATAAAATAATGAGATTTTATAACGAAATTTGCATTAAACCATTACAAATTTTGATTTTTACAAGTTGTTACTCAACAAGAAATCAGATAAGAAAGCTTATGCTTGGTTAGGTTAGAATCATGAGGAAATGACACATGAAGTTATTACATAAGTAAATATAGGACAGATGTATTCTTTATGAGTGCTGCAAAAACATAACAAATTATTACATTCAGTTAAAGAAAAGTTCAGAAATGAGTGAAGAAGTGAAATGATAGGATTTAGGTAATGCGCTAGGAATTTTTAGGAAGATAAATATTTAAAGTTTGCAGTTGGTGAATTCATAGAGGTCTGGATATGTAAGCCTAGAGTATTCATTTGAAGCATGAGCAGTGGTTAAATATTTTAAGTGTTTGTTAGAATAGTTTAAAACTGGTTTCAGAGCTAAATTGTAGGGCGTTGGAGTTTCAAAGTCTTGCTATAGAAAATGAATACAATAAACTACCATAGGGATTGGTAGACGTAGTGGTACCTATGTGGTGTTGATTCTGGGTTCTAAGTTGTTTCTTTGGAGTATATTTAGTGATGTTGTTACTAACAACACTTTACTTTGATCAGAAATGATGTTGTATGCTGTTTTCGGCTGGACATAATTAAAGACAATTTTAGAGTTTTAACCATTGGTTCTGTTAAAGGGCAGTGGAGTAATAAGTCCTACAAGGTAGACTGAGGCACATTTAGCAACTTTATTGTAGCATTTTCTAATTTATTCAAGGATACTTTATGAAGATTTTTTTTAATATGGGGTGGTGTAATGGTAGCAAGCAGCTGAGCCTGTGGCATTGGGTAGGGTTTAACTTTTTACAAAATTCCTAATATTTGGTTGGTTTTGCCATGGCAGAGTTAGTAAGGGGACCAAATGAAATTTTTGATCTCTGACAATTCCAACTACCTTTGTTTTATTGACTTCTCAAGTACAGTCATGCTACTTGCAGTAACTGTTATCTGAAAGATTGGGTAATAGAATTTGTGATGAAGAGCATAATTTTGGTTTTATCAAAATGCTGTATTTTTTGCAATCCCATAAGCCATTTCTCTAGTTTGGTGATGGTTAGTTGGGTTTCTTTCTGAACCTGGATAAGACAGTATGAGGATCATATCAGGATAGAGTTGTCATATTGCAGAACAGATACTTCTTCCACTGTTTTATACATATTTCTGTTAAATACATTATTCAGTAGGGAACCAAAATAGATCCCTGAGGTGCAGTTACAGAATTGAGGATGACATAGTAGGATTCTTTCTGATTTACTACATGGGATCTTTCAAAGAAGTAGCTCTTGAACCACCTAAATGTTGAATTAGCAATGTGTTGTTGGGCTACCCTGCTAAGTTGTAATTCATCAAAAATAGTGTCAAAGGCTTTTGAAAGGTCAAGAAAGTTAGCAGCAATTGTATCATATTGATTTAGATGGTTCTGTTTTTCATTTAAGAAGGATAGCTGATCTATATCTGTGCTGTGGACTGGCCAGATGCCATGTGGCATAGGAGATGAGAGATTATTGGCAATTAAGCAGTTGAGAAGTTGTTTATTGATGCATTTTCTAGCACTTTCCAAATGGGAGTAAAGTGACAATTGCTTGAAAATTTCAGATATTGAAGTCAAGTACTCCTTTGTGGATGGGGGTTATATATGACTACTTCCAAATGTGTGAGGCCTACATCTCTGCTATTGACTGAGTTATGAGTAGAGCTATTGGGTAAGTGATAAAGTTAGATGCAATGAGTTGATTTAGGGTGACATTGGTAATCTCCATTTTTTAAATAAATCTTTGGTGAATTGTGTACAGGCTGGGTATACAACAAAATGACTGTGGGCATTTTTAGAGTTAGATTTGACAATATTAATCTTATTTTGTTGAAATAAGGAGATGTGACATTATATGCTATCAGACTACCTGTTGCAGGCTATTTTATAATGAGTTTAATTTAATATTGGATTGCTTTGACATATTTATTAATTGCTCAGTTATTAATATTCCTAAATATCTTGGCAATTGCAGAATGAGAGGATGGGAGTTTATGGTAATAGGTTTTCTTTAGAACCCATATGAAATTTTTAACTCTAAATGTTCTTTAAGACTGAAATGCTGATGGAGTCTTCTATATTTTCCAAGTTTTGTACAATTGGATCTTATGTGTATTGATTAGTTCCGTTTCAGTATTTAAGAAGGGACTAGTGAGCTTTTAATGTTCTTATATTTTTATATATATAGAAAACTAACATTTATTTCATGTAACAACAGTAACAAAAAATACATCTCAGAAAACCATAATTTATGAACTTGAAAATACTGACGAAAAACAAAGCTAAAAACCGAAAAAAATTGCATTTGCAATCTATCTAAGTGAACCAGCAATACTAACCAAGGATTATTCAACAACCCCATGCTCAGATGCTTATTAGACCACTTACTACGTTTAAAGGCAAATAAATGAAAGCCAGCTCACCAGTCCTTAGGAATTCTCTTCTGGTGACTAAAAATGAAGGTAACCATTATTAATATAGCATTATGTATCCAAAAGAATATGCTAGGGGTTAGCATCGGATCATACTGCCCAGTAACTAACAATTAAAAAGCAACATAATTCAAAGGAGGTAAACCCTCATGAATGACCTAATGTATTCCTCAAATCAGGTCCTGCCAGGAATGTAAGGTAAAAGAACATGCCCAAATCATATGTATATAATTGGCCTCAGATCCAGAACATCGCCAACATTTACTGGATATTTGGGTGTTTAGTCTCACAAGAAGTTTAGGGGTAATTTGCCAATAGTGTATCAACTCAGCATAAACAAATCTTGAAAGAGGGACAAGTATATAATCATACAGCATGCTCAATGTCTTACCCACTGATTATCTGAGAATTTACATGTGCAAAGGTTTGACCATTTGAGCCTCAGTTCAAGCATGATCTTTGAAGGGACGGGTAAGCTTATACCAGTGCTTTAACTTCTATTGTTCAAATGTTTGTTAATTCTTTCATAAAGGCTAAAGGCCATTCAAATTTCTCAGTGAACGTATATACCATGAGACCCAACCAGGTATCAAGTTGAGTTCTGAATATCTGCAAAGACGAAGACTGTTGAATATGTAAAGGAACTCTGTTCCAAAGTTGAACCAATGACTGTGTTAAATAGTTTGTTCTTAAGACCATCCTTGAATCCTCAGATGTATAAGTGAAATATGTACCTCCAGTTAACATGCTTGTGTCTGACAATTCAGTATTTAGTAGAGACTGATACTCTTCACTGCAGAGCCCCCCATGTAGGCTAAACAAAGTTTACTCCTCAAATATCTGTAACTTGTTGAAAAGAAGCCTAGACTTTCCAGTCTAGATGGGTATGACTTATCTCTGCAATGATAACGCCTTGTAAATGTTTGCTGAATTCCTTTTAAAACCATCAGTTCACCATTTTTGTAGGAGCAAAGCAACATGTTGTACTCAATGATGGGTTGAACATATGTTATGAACAACCACAAAAGATAATCATTATTTCTTGTTGTAAAGTTCTTAAAAATTAAGCCAATGCCGTTTAATGTCTTAGTTTCAACTTTTAAGGTATTAGCCTTATACTTAAAATTACTACATATATTTCATTCTGTCAACTTCTGTAACTTGGGGGCACCTACATTTATTTGATATTCATAGGTTCATAGGTTCATAGGTGTGTACTAGGACAATGGCCCTGGAGCCTTTATAAGCCTAGCCCATAGAAGTACCCTGGCATCATGCCTCCATTAGTTCCCAGTGCCTCTATCAACTAGAGCCACTGGAGTGATCTCTGGGGTGAACTTTCGATTTCCCTTCCACTCATCAAGATTTCTCTTGAAAAGGGCCAGTGAGGTGCTCTGCTTGACATGTATGGGAAGTCTATTCCAGAGCATGGGCAGTCTCTGGGTTATGAACCTGTCCCTCCAGCATGTTCTGTTGATTGTGATAATGAGGTTGAGGTCCCTGGAGCATGTGGTGTGGAGGGATTGGGATTTCAACCATTGTTTTCCCAAAATGCAAAGCAGCACTTTTATTCTTATTAACTTTTAGTCCAGTTAAGTCTAACCATTCAGCCACCAAACACATGTAAGTGTTGAAGTGGTCAATATCCTCTGTCGATGTAATAACGCAACTTAGTTTAAAATTGTCTGCATACTTTTCCATCCAAACATTAGATGTCTTAGGAATAAATGAAAATACCAGGATAAACAATATTGGACCTAGAAGTGAGCCTTGGCAGGGGGGACCCCTTTTGTATCCTTACTCTTTGCAATCTGCCATGAATCCAGTTATCCACCCAGTGAATGATGTATGGATTAACTTTGTGTTTATGCATGGCATTGATGATAGCAGAATGAGGGATGCTGTCAAAAGCCTTAGATAAATCCAAATCACTACAGACATGTCTATATCTAAGGCAATTGTCACCTGGTCATAAAATTAATTTAAATTAATGAATGTAGTACCTTATTTTATGAAAACATGTTGAGTGAGATTCATTAAACATCTCTAAAAATCTTGATTAAGAAAGGAAAATAGACACATCTCAAAATTCTTCTCCACTAGTGAAGTATGACTGATAGGTCTATAACTGGCCCCCTTATGAATTGGAATTATGTGTGCAAGTTTCTAGCTAGCAGGAACAGTACCAGAATAGAACAAGTTATTAAAAAATCAAGTGATAGTAGCTGAAATACATTTATTGTAATATGACCTGAAAATGCTTGCATATTATCATATCTCATACCACTACCCTATTTAATATGGCTCAGAGATGATCACTCAAGGGTCAGACTGAAAACTGGACACATACAATCGTCTTCTATTAAAATTGTGATATCAGAATTATTGTGAAACAGTATAGCAGCTTCTGCCAAGATGTGCTCATTGAGCAAATTTGCCAATAATTCTTCAGCATTCAGCACTTCATCTCAAACAGAAATTGGCCTGAAAGATTTAACATTATTATCAATGTACCTAACGTAAGAATCACATTTCTTAGAATAAGGGCTGCTAACTAAAATATCTTCAAATATCTTCAAATTTACTTAACCTCCTGGTGACTACATTATAAGCACATTTTAAATCATTTAATTGAAACTATTCCATAGCCTAAATTTCTTTCTGTTTTTTTTTCTCAGAAGTATAGTATGACCAGTATTCTACCATGGAGGTGTAGTCCTCAATAAATTGTTAGTGATAGTTTTCTTATATCCAGACCAAAGAACTTCACATCTTTTTTTTAATTCCTGCTATTTATTTGCAGTATTATTTACCTCAGAGGAATTCAAATCCATATTATTTATTTAATTAATAATATTCAGATTGAACAACATAGACTTATCAGAAATACTATTTTGTTCAAAAGTATGAACAGCTTTAGTTATTATATTAAATTCAGAAGCTAATTGATCCAAATTGCCCAATAGACACAGTCTGTTGATCTCAGAACATTTTTCTGAAATGTTTGTAAGTTAGAGATTCAAGATATTATTTCATCAATTAGGAAATTCAGTCATCTGAGTCAAATTGTGTAATCATAAAATTCATCTTCTGACATTGTTGCTATTGTGCCATCAGATCAATTGATCCCTGGAAAGTTAAAGTCACCTTATATTATCAGGTTATCATACGTCACAAACTTAACCCAGCCATCAATATATCAGAGTTGATCAATGCTTGGTAATGCAGGGCTTTTATATCAAACTAACAAGTGTAGTGGGAAACCAGAGTCAGCAAACAATACTTAATCAATTCTAAATTATAATCCACTTCCAATATAATATTTAACCATTGGGCTGCAAAAATAACAACTCCTCCTCTTATCCTGTTAATTCTCAAGAAGTTAAAAGATTGGTATCCTTCACTATTCCATGATTCAGTAATTACAACCAAGTCATACTTTACTGAACAGGCTACATTTAATTTGTTTATTTTATTAGTCAAACTTTGAACGTCACCTTTAGTAACCTGGGGTGTCTAGTATGGTTGTGATTAACCTTAATTCTTGGGGAAAATGCAAAAAAAATATATCACAATATCAACCAATTTCAAACTAAACAATTTACTGACTAAATAATTCAAATAATACCTATCTTGCCCAATTAAACTTATGTTATTCACAAAATCATCCCAAAAATTAATAAAAGCAATGTTCTTTTAAATACACCAGTAATATAACCATTTATTGAACAGCATTGCTTTTGTGAATTGGTAATCTGATCAGACTAGTGAGGGCAGAATTTCTGCCAAGCAAATATTGATTTTGATTTTTAAATATACATCTGAAATACTCGCAACCATCCTATATATGTGAAACAGAGGGGTCAGTGACAGACCATTTACACCTTCATGTATAATTACTAAACTATAAGTAGATCTTTTCTCTATCAATTTGGCAAGCCCTACATAAATATCTTGAAGTTTACATCCTCTTAAACTAGAAACTGTCACATTCCTACTATCAATACTTTTCCGGATCACTGAGTCATTTATAACTTACAAACCAGAAGAATGGTTTATCTTATTCTCCGTATTTACCACACCAATTCTAAAGTTACCTCCAACTGCACTTCTACAACTACATTTATTTAAGAGTGGCTCAGACAGACAGGTGTCATTACCATCACTATTGTCTCTTCTTTTCTTCTTTATATTAATGTCATCTGCCTTTTCCTGAAAAATCTAATTCAGTTATCAATGCCCTTCATACGCAGTGTGACACTAGTCCACCTAAGTCAGAAGCGGCCTACCATCTGCAATCAGTTAAGAACTTGCCTGAGGAACCTAAAGCAACTTTCCAGATGAAGGTGTTGGCACCATTTATTGTTTACCAAAGGAAAACTCTGCTGCAAGTCACTCAAAGGGAAGGAAATGCTGGAAATCTGAAGAAAATGTATCACAAAAAAAATTATACTTCCAACTCAATCCAGTCAGGCCACCATAGTTTATGTTTAGTAATACATATCAGGGCATTGTTCCATAGCACTGAACTGGCTAAGAGGGTTGGCAAGTTCTGAGTTTTATTCCAAGCCTGTGATGTGAACCATGACTCAAGACCCCCAGGTTCCCAGACTCTGAGAGAGAGAGAGAGAGAGAGAGAGAGAGAGAGAGAGATGGTGTTGTAGCAGTCTACTAAGAGAACTGTTTAAAGTCAGTTGCACCAGCATCTATTTGGGGGGTGGGCCAGGACCTTGCTTGATGAAACAACCAAGTCACCACAAGGACACCATAAGCTGTAATGTCTAGGAGCCCAACGCCACCATGCTTCTGAGAGACAGATAATTTCCTATGACTAATCCTAGGTCATTTCCCCAACTACAGAACATTTCCAATGATGGAGTTACATTTGTTCATAAATTTTAAAAACATAGTGTGTGGGAAATGTAGTATAAAAAGAACCTTTGGTAGGGCAAACATCTGAAATGCCTATACTTTATTAAAGAAAACAAAGCATGAACTTCCTCTAAATCCAATCATTTCTTGCTATAATCAATGATAGGGACAACCTTCAATCCCATCAACTTACCCAAATGTATCTATATGCATTATTTCACCATTCCATGTCCAGATGCTTATTAGACCACTTACTAAGTGTAAAGGAAAATAAATGAAAGCCAGCTCATCAGGCCTTAGGAATCCCCTTCCAGTGAATAAACATGAAGGCAGCCATTGTTAATATAAGGTTATGCATCCAAAAGAGTATGGACTTAAAAGGAACAGAGTCAGTTTATTCACATTAATTTTAAGACCAGTATATCAGACTGTATAATCAAGATATTAGAGAATAGGATAGGCTTGCCAAGAAGGGTCAGCTGTCTAAACTGCACAATCATCTGTAAACCAAGTGGTCAAGGGATGATACATACTACTAAGTTCAATGTAAGAATGCAAAACTTGAGTCTGGAGACCCAGATACAGCACATAAACAGCTAGCACAGAGGGCACTGGGGTAACACAAAGGGCAGTCCTCATTGGAGAGCAAGTTTATCAGATAGTACCTGATTAGAAAAAAAATCTCTTTCTGATGGACTAATGTAAATTAGCTTGTGTTTGTCAAAACAAAAATGGGGAGGCGGTGGGAGCAGGACCCAAATAGCCTGCCAAAGGTAATCCCACAAAACAGAATCAAAGGCTTTGCTAAAATCTATCAAGTGCACCATGGCCAACTTGTGATGTAATGAATAAGCAACTTGTGTGTTAAGCCACGTATACACCAGGTCAGTACTACCTTCCCTTCCTTTGATAAATCCAAGATGGTTATCTCCAATCACCTTTGGGAGAATTTTTTTTCAGGGACAGGGTTAAAATTTTGGCAAAAATTTTAGATCAGTCTGAAGTAAAGATATAGTCTGGAAATTAGCTGGCTGGGCCAGTCTGATCCCATGCTGGCTTAGGGAACATATGAACCTTAGGACACATGACATTTTTGGTGACGCTTTGCTGACTAATGGGTTGTAAATAGAATCCCAGAAGGGGAGACACTGACTCAAATCAGCAGAGAATCTGTCAAGACTTGGTACCTTGCCTGATGAGAGTGAGCCAATGGGCAATATAATTTCTAGTACTGAAAGAGAATTAATCAGTGCATTAGCATCTTTAAGTGTTACTTGTCATATGTACACAGCCTCTAACTAGGGGTTAATATCAGAAAAAGTTTACTTATAATTTTGTTGCAAAATTGGTATTCATGAGGATCAGCTTATATTGACCACAGCCTCTCTTGAACAGCCAAAATAGCCAATTCCATTTGCTGTTCCTTACACCTAAGAGCAAATCATTTATTGAAAATTATTCTCTTAGCCACCCCTCCTCCAAAAAGGGGCCACTACCAATCCCATTTAGTTTCCACCTCAGCATATAAAATATGTATGTTACTTCCTAATTTATGTGATCTCAGAAAAGAGTTGGAGCTTAAAAAAGCACAGTTTAAAACATACCTTCTGTTTCCTGCCAAGCTTAAAATCTTCCTTCCTGATGGTCCTAAAATTTTCGATGACTTAGACTCTGCTTTACTGTTTATCAAAAAAAATAAGATTTTGGAAAAAATAGAAGAAATGGAATGGGCTAGTCCTTCGTTAAAGAGACTGGCAACTGAAACTTCGTGGAAGACTTCAGAGAAGAAGAAGAGACTAAAAAACAAATGATTTGTACTATGTTTTTTTTTCTCTCTCATCATTTTATTTTATTATTAATCTTTTTAAATATAGTTCCTGCATTTCCAAGAAGCAACAAATATTTTGAAAAAGATTTAATCAAAGTTATTCTCAGTGTGCAAAGAAATGTTTTGTTTCATAACTAGTCAAAATATCTGGAGATTTAATGGCAAGCTGTGATTTAACTTGTTTCTCTTTCTGAAGAGGAAAAATAAGGTCAGTAATATTTATTCCTTGTAAAAGTTTATATGTTCTTCAAATGCTATTCCTAATTATACTTTCTTGATTACACTGCTTATGCTTGTTTGTAAATAATCTGTCATGCTTTAACTAATAATAATTAGAACTAAATAATAGTAAATAATATGTTTTATTTTTAACTCTATTAATATAAACAGTAAGTAATATTCTATTGTATATACTTCTTATAGCTTTCTCTTACATTTTTTTTTATTTCTGCCTTACACCCTTTTACTTTCTACTCTCTTTTTCTTTTCTTTATTACTATATAGAAATACTTTTGATCATATAGACACAGTAAATAATAAGATTTGCATAGGAGTTGAGTTGGGACAAAAATGTTGAGTTTTGTTACTTATTAATAATTTTGGGCTTGATTTCACTTACAT
Organism: Protopterus annectens; assembly: GCF_019279795.1. NCBI lineage: Eukaryota > Metazoa > Chordata > Ceratodontiformes > Protopteridae > Protopterus > Protopterus annectens. The sequence continues at coordinate 1,667,347,138 of NC_056725.1, forward strand.
AGAGTCTGTGATAACCTGTAGAATGCATTGTGAAGGTTTTGTCATGTTTAGATGCATTTATACTGCTAAATGAATGTTTGTCACTAGTTTTTAATAAGTTTCCCGCCAAAATGTTAAGAGAGACAATCTGGGATGTGGGCTGTCTCATGCACAGTGTCCATGAGCTACTTCAAAAGCTTCAACTCTCAGAATTCTCACAGAGAAGCTGAAAGCAGCTGGTCTCACCTTTGACCTAGATATCACACTGACACACCACAGATACAGGAATAGCAGATTAATAATATGTGTTAAAAACCTATGTCCCAAACATATACATTACTATAACTCATTTAATTAATCTGATTGACAAACATAAATAATTTTATAACTCTATACTGGAAGAAATTGTCATGTGATATATTTTAAAGCAGTAGTATAGCATGTTTGTAAAATCTGGTTACTAAAATGTGTTTGCTGTGCATTATTTTGTATAAAGCAGACATATTTATTGAAGGGACAGCAATGTAAGATGGTGCTCAGTAAAGATACAACTCAGTGAGATCATATATATATATATATATATATGTATGTGTGTGTGTGTGTGTATGTGTGTGTGTGTGTTTGTGTGTATGTGTGTGTGTGTGTGTGTGTGTGTATGTGTGTGTGTATGTGTGTGTGTGTGTGTATGTGTGTGTGTATGCATGTGTATATATATATATATATATATATATATATATATATATATATATATATATGTGTATATGTGTATATGTGTGTGTATGTGTGTATGCATGTATATATATATATATATATATATATATATGTGTGTGTGTGTGTGTGTGTGTGTATGTGTGTGTATATAGATATGTATATAAATGTTTCTGAGAATCTGCTTAACTATGAAGTATGATTTATAACAATTTCTATGAATACAATATTTTATTCTATTGGCAATAATGAGTTTGAGTAAATGCTCATATACAAGCAATTCAAGGTTTTTTTGGAAGCTGTTAACTGTATTTACATGACAGAAAATAGATGCATCCTAATATATGTAATGTCTGAATCATATTAGCCAAAGTTTTTGATTTAAATGAATGTTAGAACTTATTTTTCTCTCCTCTTGATTTCTAACATCAAGATTATTTGAATGCTATTTGAATACAAGTGTTTTATATTACATGGATGTATATAGTAGTATGAACAGTTTTAAAAAAAAAAAAAAAAAAAAAAAAAAAGGTTTATTTTAGTTTATATGATGCTGTTTTACCAAATGTGTAGTCTTGTCTTGCTAGATAATTGAATTGAAAACTGTTAACTTCAGTTAAATATAACTAGTATTAAATTGATAAGGTGGTAGCTGACGTACTGCTGCTTAGGGTAGGGGGTTAACTTGAGTGGTAAATACTACTCTAAGTTGGAGTTTATAACTCCAGGCTGGATGCAAGGTTTAATCCTTACATTATTTTCACTTGTTCATTGTTATTTGTATATAGTTTTGACATCCACAATATATTTTGCACATTCATTGTCACTACAAACAAAATTGAATCCTATACGAAATCCCACAAGAGATTCAATAAATACAGCTATATTTAAAGGTACACCTAAAGGAGGAGATGTAACATTACTTATCTTGTTATTTGTTATTTTGATCATAAGATTCTTAAGTTTTAAAAATGCCAAATGACATCTTTAAAAGGAATTTCTTTAAACATTAATGGATTGAATAATCCATGTAAAAGGGCAAGCCTAATAAGATACATTAATTTACATAAGGCCAACTTAGTCTTCCTATAAGAAACCCATCTCTTGAAAAAAATATTGATAAACTAGCCACAAACAAATATACAGTATTGGTTAGTTCAGAGCACACTCACAAAAAAAAGGAGTGGCTATTTTATGGAATAAAAGTATGCCCGTTCCTAAAACCATTAAGTCTTATCAGGATGACAAAGGAATGTTTTGTATGGTTACAATACAAATTAATGGGAAGACTTACACTTTAATTAATGTATATTGGATACATGGAATTGGTATTAATACAGTGAAACATCATCTTGATAAGATCATATCATTCTCTATAGGAGATATTATTTTAGCTGGTGACTTTAATTGTATACTACATGAAAGTGATACTACCACTATAGGAAAGAGAAGAATTACATCTAATGCAAAACATTTAAAGGATTTTGCTAATTCTTATCATTTGAATGATATTAATAATCAGATAGATTCAAAATCATTACCATACACCTTTTTTCTAACAGATACAAAACTTATTCAAAAATAGATAGGGTCTTTATTTCTAACCAGATGGTAACAGATTTAATTAATTCCAGAATCATTTCATGTCCTATATCTGATCATAATTCAATTGTTTTTGAATTCATGATAAAAAATACTCATAATGTTCAGATCAAAAGGATACCAGCATACTTAACTCAACTAAAAGACTATAAAGAATATATACTTTCAGAAGTAAAACATTTTTAGACATAAATAACACTCCTGAAGTCTCCATTGTTTATGTTTGGGATGCCTTAAAATCATATCTATATGGACAAAGTATCAGATGGTATAATAATAAAAGGAAATCTTGGGATAAGGAATTGTTAGATATTCAAAGTAAATTAGACTCTTATAAACATAATAATAAAGAAAATATTATGGACAAGAAAGTTATTGAAGAAATAAACAAACTAAATGAGAAATACAAAGAAATTTTAACTCATAAAGTTAAAATAACTTTAGAGAAATACAAGTTTTGTCTTATTCAATAAGCCCCAAATACTTACATAGACTTAAAAATAAAACAAAAGGTTGAATAAACAAAACCATATCAAAGAAATCTTTTCTCTAAGGAAAAAGAAGAATGTTTCTAGTATACCAGAAATACTAGATGAATTTAGAAATCACTTTCACAAAATTAACCATAATAATATTAACATGGAACCTAAAGATAAAATAAAGGAGTTTATAACCACAAATATGAATAAAAAGCTTAATAAACAACAGATTAAACTATTGGACAAGAGTATTTCATATACAGAAGTTATTACACAAATAAATAAGCTTAAATCAAACAAAGCACCGGGTAATGATGGTATTATACCAGAGATATATAAAATCCTTTCTAAAAATACATATTCATTAATACATAAGGTTTTTATTTTGGCCCAAACTGAGTTAATAACCCCCCCCATCTTGGCAATATACATTTATTTTGCCAATTTAAAAACCTAATAAAGATCCAACTAGATGTTCTTCATATCGGCCCATCTCATTACTTAATGTTGATTATAAAATGTTTATGAATATCTTTGCTGATAGATTGAAGACAATCATTCCCGGCATTATAGATATAGATCAGACAGGCTTCATTGTAAATAGAAATACTTTTGATAATATAAGAAGAACTTTAACATTAATAAATTTTGCAAATAGGAAAAAGAAAGATTTAACACTTATTAGTCTTGATATAAGTTCAGCATTTGATTCAGTAAGTTGGGACTATCTGTTTACCTTAATGAAGTGCACAAACTTCTCGGATGCATTTGTAAATCTAATTGAATATTTATACAAAGGAACGTTGGCTTATATTAAGGTAGGAACATATGTTTCACAAAAAATACCCATTCTTAAAGGTACAAAATAAGGATGTCCACTTTCTCCACTATTATTCACTTTAGTAATGGAGCCTTGGGCTAATTTGATCAGAAACAGTACTGACATAGAGGGTTTTGAAATAGATGAAAATACAACATCCAAAATTCAACTTTTTGCAGATGATGTTCTAATTACATCAGCAGGATCTAATTCTTCTATACAGTCTCTATTTGATAACATGATGAATGTTAAAAGTATTTCTGGTTTAATATTCAATGAAGAAAAAACTAAAATACTACCTATATATACACGAAAAAATATTCTCATTAGTGATTTTACTAAATATGTACCCAATTCAGGTCAGATAACTTATTTAGGTATAATACTATCTAAAGATATTAAATCTATTATATATAATAATTATAATACCTGTTTTCTTAATATACAAAATCTTTTTAATACCTGGAATAATATGTTTTTACTATGGAGGAGAGACTTACAATTATTAAAATGATAATATTCCCCAAGATTTTATACTTAATACAATCAATAATACTTCCACCTACAAAAATAATTATCAAGAAACTGAACACAATAATGTTAAATTTCTTATGGGCACCTAATAGACCTAGGATTGCATTAAAGAAACATACTAATAGCTGGTCTCAAGGGGTATTTCTTTTCCAGACTTTAATTTATATACTATCTCTTCTATTGTAAAAGTTATTACTTTATTAATAGATCAGTCATATGTCACAAAATGGAAAGATTATTGGGAGCTAATTAGTATACACTTCATGAAAATCTCCTTAACACATAAAAATATGATTGTAAATAACTCCATGTTATGGTTACTAAAGGAATTTTGTACTTCACCTATTACACCTAAACATATGGTTTGTTACCCATTAAATATTATTATTAGTTATCGTAACTTTATATTCATGCACCCTAAGTATAGGGAATGGAATTTTATTGTATTTCCTATAATGTATACTCAGGGTATGCTTTTGTCATCTACTTCTGAAGGAACTCATTTAGCTATAGATAATGATCTAAAGTACTGGTATCAGTTGATATCTGATAATAAAGTTAAAAATCTAGATTTCTTAAAACAAGAATTTGATCTAAGAGAAACTTGCTGGTTAGAGGTTCAGACCTTTAAACAACATCTCATTAATAAAATAGATTTAATGTCTATAACTGTTAAAGAATCTATTCCAACACTGATTGATTACTTGATATTAAATTTACAACATAAAGTTTCTGATAAAGGTAAACTTTCATACATACATAAAGTTATCAGACAAGAAACTTTTTACAGTGTAGATTCATACTGGAATTATTTCACTTCTATTAATGGGGACCCACCAAATCAACAAGATAAACAATATATATTGGAATCTGCTTATAGAACTACTTCTTCCATTGTCTGGAGACTTTATACATAGAAATTTTTACATAGATCTTTTTATACACCTTTGATGATGAATAAAATAAATAATAAAGATAATCTATGTAAGAGATGTAATGTAGAAATTAATGCTGACTGGGCTCATATGTTTTATGACTGTATAAAATTGAAAGAATACTGGAAGTCAATTAATGAATTTTTGCAGGCTCTTTTACAGATAATTTCATTATTTCTAAATCTCTTATATTATTCAACACACCTGTACCTCAAAGTGTTAAAAAGGTTAAGCTTCCCTTGTTATGGTCTATTCTAGCAGTGGCTAGGAAAATAATAACTAGAAATTGGATTTCAGATACACCTCCTTCGTTTAATGAATTTAAAAATGTTATGAATATAGTGTGCCATATGGAAATAAACACAATTAGGACTAGAACAAATAGAAAAACATCTTATTTTATTGTATGGGATAATTTACAAAATTTGTTAAAAAAAATTTAATTTCAATAGCATGGTATTTTAGTTTAATTAATTGATCTGATTGTAGTGGATGTCTTTGTAAATACTTTAGTTGTTTTGCTGAATATTATAATAATACCTCTTTTTAATTACTTGTATAAAATTGTTATGATATTTCTCTTATATGTTAAAACAATAAACCTGTTTTGAAAAAAAAAAGAAAAGAGTTGTTCGTTTCTGTAACTTAACCTTTTTGTAATGTGCCGGCCTGTCAGCAGTAAGAAGTTCTACCCATGTGTTCTCTTGATCTTGTGAGCTTTTACCATTTTTAACAAAATTACAAATCCACTTGATGAACTGCGTTTTGAAAAAATCTAAGGATGTGATGACCGAGCCCCTGTACTGCAGTATCTAGCCCAAAGATTCTGTGTCCACATTGTAGAGCTTAGACAAAAGATAGATCCCAAGCCAAGAGAGGGTCCACAGCCAACAACCTGGAACTTTGACTAGGTGGTAGTAAAAACTAAAGTAATTTGTCACTGAATGAAAGCTCCGCCGACTAGATGTCAACCTTATTAACCAACTCAAAAACCTTCCTACTCACAAACCATATTCCTAGCCTACGTGCAACCCCACTGGGCCCAAAATAGGTAAAAAATGTTTCAGAAGCCTGCAGACTCCAGATGGTAATCTGTCAAGCCAATGATCTAAAACTACATTAAAATCACCACCCACTAAGACCAGACAGTGATTAGAATGCATAGATTTAATGATCGTTGCCATTTGCCTTAGTGGGGTGACATTCTCATCATTAAGTTCATAAAAGTTGATCATAGCAAGATACCCCAAATGGGTACAGAGCAGCACAATCCCCATCTCCCCATCTTGTCATGATGCTCCTGAATGACTGACCATCCCAGAGATTTTGTGAGCAAAATCACAACACCCCTCTTGGCCATCGTTGTGCAAGATCAAAACCAAGAGCCAGACCATTTGCCAAAGCACAGAGATGCTTGTTTCTGCTTGACTTTAGCCTCCTGTAGAACAGCAAAATGTACATTCTCATGTCAGAGATGCTGCAGTATAGCTTTAGATCTCTAGGGTGTTGACATATTCTTAACATTCCAGCTAATTCCTTTCAAATCCTACACCACCTCCTTACAGCTGGGCAAGCCATGTTGATTAGACCTAGAGTGCTGTAAGGTGTAAACATTTGGAAGTGTAGGTCATATTATAATGGACAATTAAAGAATAATGCTAACACAAACTGAACTGCCAAGTACAAAAGGAGAGACACTTCAGAAAGCAGACACCCACCCAGTTAAATCCACCCCCACTAATCACCACATAGCCTGTCCCTAGGATGCATCATCATTAACTCGAAACATAAATGGGATAACTATAAACCAAGCATGTATTAGAACAGTAGAACAAAACAATTTAAGCCACTGTCACATTAGATAAATGCTCGACCCAATGTCCTCAGGTCCAAAGTGGCAACACATCCTGTTAGTCTGACTGAAATCTGGAACAGACCAAGATTGCCATGGGAAGAAAAGTAGATAAGAACTACAAGCTCAAGAATTAGAAGGCAGAATCTCATCCTCATTGTTTTTTTGTGAAAGGCCATCATTAAAGGATTAGTCCTCCCAAGATCCCTCAGTCAAAGCAATCTAGTCTACTTGAATTTCAGAGGCAAGAAAGGCGAAGTCCTCAGTCTTCTTTGGAACTATAGCGACAGGATCAAAACAATTGTGGGTAACCATGGCCAAAGGGAACAAGGCTACTTTAATACTTCTCTGTGCCATTGTAGGAAGAACAGAACCTTCTCTATGCTTTTTATTGGAGGGCAATTTGCTAGGGGACCCATTGGCAGGCAATTTTGTTTCTTTGTATTGCAGTTTGTATAGTTGCTTTAGCAGCCATATCAGCATACGGAACTTTGGGCTGTGTAGATAAGAATCTATCTGCTTCCACAGGGTCATGAAAGATGAATTGAGCTTGCGCCTTAGATATAAAGAGCTATGCTGGTTACCTGAGTCAGACTTGGTATCCCAATTCCCTGCAGCATTGCAGATATGTTGCCAAAGCTTTTCTTTTCCTGTATAATAAGGCATTATAGTCAGCTACTGCTTTAACCATATGGCCACTGATCTTAAAAATTGGCATCTATCTCCTGGGATTTGCGTGCAGTGTCTTCATGATTGTTGATGTCAGAAAATGTTACAATAACACATTGAGGGTTATCACTGACCTTTGTTCTGGAAGAGAACTGATGTGCCTGCAGAATAATAGGAGGATTCCAGAAGCCCACTGTTTTATCCAACTCCAATTTAATGAACTTAAAGGCTCCAGACACCCCGCATTCTCCAACAGCACTATAAAATAAATATTGGTTCACCTTGCAGAATTCTCTAAGTCTTCCAAATTAGAGTCCAACTGTAAGGGGTGAGATTGAAGTTCTTGGATCATGTGAGATTACATGGTGACACTGTCTCTCTGCTGACATAATTCCCCCTGTTGCTGTGATGAAACCTTCTGAAGAGAGTTAAGTTGGACATCATGACTGGCTGTAACAGATTTAATATGCTGGATGTCTTCTAGGATGCTCTTCATAATTGAAGATAAGGCTTCTACTAAAGTATTGCTGGCTTGTAGTTCTTCCAACATTTGTGAAGAATCTGATGCCATTAGTCCGCTGCATAAATTTCATGGAGCCAACATGTTTTATTTCATATAAAACACTGCATACATTTCCATTTAGGGATCATCATGTTTTTAACATCATGCTAACTGCTGCTTCAGTTAAGTAGTTACATTTCAAAAAAATACATACACACATTATATATATATATATATATATATATATATATATATATATATATATGTATATATATATATATATATATATATATATATATATATATATAGATAGATATAGATATATAGATAAAGATATAGATATGTTCTTGGACTTGTAGTCTTACAAGTCTTCATAAGACATCTAATGTAAAATCTAACCATTCCACTGCTGGGGTATATGCTTGCTAAGAAAGTCCCAGTCTGAGGTTTTTTTCCTTGGAACAGACTTTTTATTTCAAATGAAGCAGGTTCTGCTTGATATTTTTAAAGAACAGTGAATGGAAACAATTAAATTCCAAACATGTATAGGCACATGCAAAAGCCTAATACTGCTGGCTTACAATGACCTCACTTCCTTCAATATTTTCATAAGATATAATAGCTTTGCATCTAGAAAACAGGACACTGTAAATCTCCAGTTATCAAGCCTGTGTACATAGTTATTCACCCTTCTACCGAACGAGTCTACTGCTCCCCAAGTAATTCATCCTTAATATTAACTCTATCCCTCCCCAACTGACTTAGGATGATTTACTGTAGATCATATATGCTTAAGTCTAGACCAATAACTTCTAGAAAGTGCCTATGTACACTTTGCAGTAGCATCCGCCTGAATATTGTTTCCATGACATATACCCTCTACTTATTCCTAGGAGTGTGTTTTTCCATTTATTGGTGTATCTCTTCATTTTTCACTCTCCCCAGGTACTTCAGACAGCTATCTGAAACCGAGCATTCTCCAAACGATCCAGTATCGTACCTTGAGTGCTTACCTGTGCGTGGGTATCACTTAGGGCAGCACGACCTCCCTGATTTTGCCTCAGATGTTTTGCTCTGTCTCTCATAAAATGTTTGATTTTGGTAAATTACTGTGGATTATAGTGTGTGTCAATAATTTTGTACATTAGAGTTTCACACCTCTTATTGTTCATAAAATGCATGTTGATGGAAAACATGTTTGCAGGATTCATTCATTGTTTACCACATTGTGTTAAGAGCCGCAGTAAAAAAAGAACTATTTCTGTGATTCAGTATTTTGTGAGTTATAGATGCATAAGCTGCAATGAGGATAGACCGCATTATCAGGTAATTTGCATGTCTATGAATCTTTTGGCAGTTACCATGAAGTGCAGATCAGCACTTCCTGGGGTAATTAGCAGTGGCAGCCTTATCGTTTTAGCATAGGCACCCCTCTCCCCTCAGATATTCTACCACAGGCAAGGGTACAGCAAAATACACAAATATTGTATATCCCATGCCTGTCCGTGTTGTCAGAACATCTATGATGACTTCTTTTCCCCTGCCCTGGTAATTTACGAATGATTGCAGTCAATCCTTAATGCAAGACTTTCAAGTTCCATACTTTATGCCTTCACTAAATCCATGCTAGTGCAAAATCTGTTATCCTATGAGTTTGTGAAGTACTCTTAAAGTTTTCTGTTCCATTGCAGGCATTGTATAATGCCCAAGATCCACAATGTATGTCAAAAATATAGTGCAGTAAGCTAATACAGGGATTTTTGTGTCAGGGTAGATCATTCAACTCCATTTTTCCCCTTGGTAGTTTTTGTTTTTTTAGTGTATTCCTGGTGTCTAGTGGTGGCACAGAGGAATAGTATCCTCAGACAAAATGTACAGAGTTTGAATATTGTTTAGTGCCTTTTAAGGCATTCTATTTTTCCCTGGATTCTAGCAGTTTTATGTATCTTTATTTTTAAATATGTGCCTTTAAAGCATGTCATATTGGGTATCCTGGTGCAAGGAGTGGTTGTGAAAATCTACATGGCTGAGTGAATCTCTGAATCACTTGGTGTGTAGTTGCCTTTCTAGATTCTCATTTTGGCGGTGTGGGGGGTGGGGGCATATGGCTAATTCACATATGCCTCTCACCCAGACTGCCTTATTAGAATCTAGTACAGCCACAGAGATAGCCCACAATGGTGATGCACATCTTTGTGTAAAAGCATTTGGTAGGGCTATCTATAAATTCAAAAAAGAATTACAGCAAGGATCACAGTAAAGTTTATGAATTCCCCCATTGTTTTATTTAACTTTTTAAAGTGAATTACAGTAATATTTAAAAATTAGCCCTGATTTTGGGCCTTTGTCCCATGGTCTCACCATTATCTTTGGCAAAGATGTTTGGAACTACAGGCAACATTATAGTTATAAAGTTTGTTTATTAAACCCCTTAAGAATGAATTAAAACATGTAAATATTGTTAATTCTTTTGTTTAATCTCACAGTACTATATTAAATGACTCTCAAAACTGAATTTAGAAAGCTGCAACAATTATTTGGCTTAATCTGAAGGATTGTTCTATGTAAAATGTCGTGTACATATTCAAAATTTTTGCTGGATAAGGAAATTGAAATTTATCTATTTTACTAGCTTTTCAAACTCTAGCAATGGCTAGATTAAACACATTCCACTGTTCTTTTTTTCACTTATTTAATTTTGTAGTTGAAATTCATAGAATAGATTTACCTGTAATGTTAGCTGAAGACAGTACCTTCTTAGAAAAAGCATTGTGTTCATCAAAAAATCCATTTGCTCTTTCGGCAAACTGCTTCCAGTGATAGTCATCTAGATTTTGTGTCAGAAACTGCTGCCGTGAAGCCATGGTTCCAGTTTTGCTGTCATAATACATAAGGGGTATTTCATCTAGAAGCCACATATTAATGAATCCTGGGATATTTTCAGCACCATGATTTAGCTGGATGTTGTATTTCAGTGTATGACTCCCTGTGGAAATAAACAGGCAGTAAATAGGGAGTTAAAACAGTATTACAATGAATATATTAAAATCCAAACAGTATTTTGTTGCAGTATAAGCTACCTGCTACAAGTAAAATGTCATGCTATTTCTGCAAAAATTGCTTTCAGGGTCAAAATTAAAATGTGAGAGGTATTTGATTTATACCTGCATAAAGAGATTATTAGACTGTTAGAGAGTATGCTGAGATAAAATACTAAGTAAAAACATATCAAAACAGCAGAAGAGAAAACTATGGCTACTAAAATTTTTTTGATCTGAAACAGTAGGAAAGCAAACAAATAACTGAATCTTTCAAATAATAAAAACATAGGCTGGGATTCCAAGACGGCTAGTGCATTGTGTAGCACAAATGAATGTGATTAGTGTCCATTAGTAGGCTGAGGGTAATTCTAAGATACAGGTAGAATATCTGCACAATGACCTTAACAATGCCAAGTGTAGCAATGCTAACAAGTGCATAATGACATGCAAATGAGGACATCATGCAAATGAATAACATGGATGAGGTAGATGAAAGCACTAAAAATAGTGGAACAAATCATAGCCATATAAAACAAAGGCACTGTGCAGTGGCACACACTCATTACTGAATGCCAAGGTTCATAGTGTACATGACAAAGACATACTAGAGGCAGCAGTAGCAGCAGCATAGCTTTATGTGTTACAAAATGGTACAATGGTTGTCCATTTGTTAAGTGATTCTAATAGCATCACCCATATTGGTGGGCAGTGCTATCATTGTTACACTGACCCAAGGCAGTGCCAGCTTAACCTTTTCTGAGAGTCAAAAGCAGAGGTTCAGAAAAGTAAACCGGAGATATTGTAAGCATTTATTTTAGTATTTAAATTTGGGTATTATCATTGTTGTATACGGTTGTGCATATGTGCTTAACAGTATGTGATTTGTTTTATAACTGAAGAGGAGCATCATATGAATGTGGTTTGGCGCAACAGAAGGTGGCAGCACCTTTCACTGAAATGGGATGTGTATGACATCTGTGCCAGTCAACTGCAATACACAATTGCATCTGTAGCATATATGCATGATCATTTCTTCCACTTGTGTCATCCTTCTGTAGGTCCAATTATGGAAGAGGATGAGAAGAGTCCATGGTCACCTTAGTTTTTGCTAGTCACTTCCTCTAGAGCTAGGTCATAACTAGCTACCAACTCTACCTCTCAGCATGGAGAAAATGGTCTCCCTACTGGAGATGACCCAGAGGGGCTATTGGTGTCTTCTATCCCTGTCTGCAAGTAGAAGGTAAAGGCACTGCTCCTGAAGGTGGACCAGTAGAGCTTCCAGCGGTATCCTGGCATTGGTTGCTGAGGCCATTCACTGCCAAGGTGCACCAGTAACTGGATGCTTACCTTGGCAATGTGGGAAGCCTTTTGGTGCAATTGATGAAGCCATGACCATCAAACCTCACGTATTGGCAACTGCCTCATTATATTGTCACAAAGGTAAGTGATACCTTGATTTGTTTTCTGTCTATGATGACCTGTCATTCAGCCATGTCAGTAATTCACTCTAACCCCTTCCCAGTGTGTTTCCTCCCTAATTTGTCATTCCCCATTCATTTTTGCCATCCATTCTTACCCTCTGTATTTATGTATGTGTCCATTCTTTGTCTTCCCTTACTTTCTTGTGTAAACTGCCTCTGTTTGTGACTGTGTTCCACGTTTGTCTATCTGCTCACCTACCTGCCCTTCTCATTCTACCCCATTATCAACCATGCCTCAATACCTACCTCACCTACACCTCTTTTGTAAAACATACAATAGGGGCACTATTTCTCCAAATATTGGCATACATTCCTTTCACTCGTCTGGTCAGGATAAAACAGATGAACATTTGTGGGTTCAGTTCAAGCAGCTTTCTTACACACAAACACATCAGGAATGAAGCTTTGTAACTTAAACTCAGTTAAACTTATAAACAGACTGACTACCACACTCATACATGTTAACACACTGGCTGTTCTCTCAAAATGGCACTGCTGCCTGCACGTGCTCAGTATTTATATGTACATGCTTACATCTGGAAATGCTTCTTAAAGGTACATAAACACACTGATCTATATCATCCTTGTTTGAGAAATAGTCCATATATGAAATGACAGTATTCAATGACATGCAATTTACAGAAATGATCTTTTGACATGCAATTATACAGAACTAATTCTTTCATAGGTTCATAGGTTCATACTAGGCTATCTGCCCTAGCACATTTATAAGCCTAGCCAGAGTGTGTTTGGCTTTCGCCACCCATTTTAAATTAATTTTGCTATGCCCTTTTTCGAGGTTAGTATACTGTGCCTCTGTCTAACAGTGACACAGAAGTGATACCTGGGATAAACCTACGATCTCCCATCCATTCATCAAGATTCCTCTTGAAGAGAGTCAATGAGGGACTCTGCCTAACCTGGACTGGGATTTTATTCCAGAGTGAAGGGAGCCTCTGGGTTATGAATCTGTCCCTCCAGCATGTCCTATTTATTTCAGTGCTGAGGTTCAAGTCTCTCAAGCGCGTAGCTCGATGGGATTTGGATTTTCTGAGGTGCAGCATGTCCATTAATTCCGGGTTGGACATGGCTTTATATGTCAGGCACAGATCACCTCTGAGCAGGCGGTATGCCACTGAGTAGAGCTGGAGTTTCTTTAACCGGGCAGCATATGGCATCTGTTTTAGCCCTTTGATCCTCTTGCTGAGGTACTTTTGGGGTCTTTCCAGTTGCTGCAGGTGTCTGGTAAGGTACATCCAAAAAGGGGCATTGTACTCAATTATGGGCCTGATGAGGGATGAGTAAAGAGGCACGGTGACCTCCCCTGATCTAGATGTGAATCCCTTCATGATTAGGTGGGCTATATAAAATGTTTTTCTAACCACTTTGGCCACGTGGTTGTCAAATGAGAGATTGCTATCAACTTGAGTCCCCAGGTCCCTAATGACTTCTTCTGTACTTAATGGATTACCACCTATGTGATAATTTGTGGGCACTTTGTTTTTGCCAAAGGGGATGACTATACACTTTTTGGCGTTTAGCTTGAGGCCATGGCTCTGGCACCAGTTGTCTGTTTCTATGAGGCCCTTTTGGAGGATGCTTGTGTTGGCTGAAGAGTCAATTATGGCGCCCAGTTTGCAGTCATCTGCGAACTTGGTCAGCCACGGTCCTTCCGTGTTGGCCTGTACCTCCGAGAAATATATACCGAACAAGAGAGGTCCCAGGACTGAGCCTTGTGGGACGCCACTTGTAACTGGTTTGGAGTCTGACATGGCTCCAGCAATTCTAACCATGTGGGTTCTGTCCTTGAGCCAGTTTGCAACCCATCTAGTGACATAGGGGTTTATATTTAAGCTGGTGAGCTTGTCTATAATGCCCGAGTGGGGTATTGTATCGAAGGCTTTTGCAAGGTCCAGGTAGGCTGTGTGGACCACCTTCCCCTCGTCAATGGCCTTGGTGACTGTTTCAAAGAAATTGACCAGGTTTAAGAGGCAGGATCTGCCCTTAACAAAGCCGAACTGGGTAGGATCCAGTGTCTGTAGGTCCCCAATATCTTTATTTATGAGGTCCATGATGATCCTTTCCATAGCTTTGCAGACCAAGTTAGTCAGGCTTATGGGGCAATAGTTTCCAGGATCCGTTGAGGCACCACCTTTGTGGAGAGGGACCACTGTTGCTGTACGCCACTCTTTAGGTACATATCCTGTAGTAAGGCTGAGATTGAACAGTAGTTTTATGTTTGGGTTTAGCTCTTCTTGGAGTTCATGTAGGACGCAGCCCGGGACACCGTCTGGTCCCATTGATGCTGTGTTTTTGCTTTGGAGAGGGCGGCTCTTACCTGAGCATCTGAGATGTCAGGGGCAGCACTCTGCTGGGATAGATATTTGCCCTTTTGGTGGGGAGGGGAGAAGTTTGTGCTGAACCTGTCAGCTAGGATGTTGGCAATGTCTGTGGGTTCGGTGTATTTTTTGTCATTTTGGACTAATTCTGAGCATATCTGGGAATTCCCACCCAGGTTCCTAACATAACTAAAGAAAGCCTTGTGATTATCCTTAGTGTCCTGTGCAATTTTTCTCTCAAAGCTGGCCTTAGACAATTTTATGAGTGCCCATAGTTTTTTGCTAATACTGATCAGAGATGCCTTCTCTTTTTGGGATTTTGCTCTATCATGTAGTAGCTTCCTCCTTCTATTGTATAGTTTGTTTATGTCTGGGGTCCACCTTTGGAGGATTGGGTCTTGGTTTTATTTGGGATTGCATGATCCATTCATTCCTGAAGGTGTTCATAGAATGCGTTTATAAAGAATTCTGTGGTCTGGGCCGTATTTTCCACAGGCCCGGAGGTTTTGAAGGATTCCACCTTGGTTTTGAGGAGTGTGAAATTTGCTTTAGAGAAGTTTTTCACTGTGGTTTTCTGGGAAGGGGGTGGGGTCGGGATGTGAATATCCAGTGAGATTAGTTTATGGTCTGATCTTACCAGTGAGAGATACACTTCTGGACTGGAGCATAGAGTCCCCATGTTGGTGATGATCAGGTCCAGTATGTTTTCCCCTCTTGTGGGAGTGGTAACAAGTTGTTCCATAGCATTTGCGTTTATAAATTATAGGAACCTTTGGGCTAGGGTGTTGGAGCTAGAGTAATGCTCCCAGTCTATGTTTGGGTAGTTGAAGTCGCCCAATATAATGGTGTTTGGAGAGACCTTCATATTTTCCAGTGTTCTCAGGAAGGCCGAGTGGGGTTCCTGGGTTTGGGAGGGTGGTCTGTAGCAGGCTATAAACTGGAAGGCAGTTTTACCCACTGTTAGTTGCACATGGATAGTCTCTGATACTTCGTGCTGTGCCACCAACCTGGAGGTGTGGGTATCTTTGACGAATATTGATACTACCCCTCCTTCTGTGGTTCGGTCCACGTTTTGGGGCCGAAAAGCATGGTATGAGGTATAACCTGGTAGTGCTGGGGTGCTCTCTGGAGCCTTGAACCAGGTTTCTGTTACTGCACAGATATCGATGTTCTCCATGCTAAGGAGAGTTTCCAGTGCATGCATCTTGAGGTTTAGACTTCTGGCATTGAGTAGCATTACTCGTAGTTTCTTATCCCTTGTGATACCTATGGAGGTGGGTTTGTCTTTTGAGCCTTGCCTAAAAAGGGCACTATGGGGGTAGCAAGAGCCTTTGCCAATATCTGAAAGCCCAGGGGTGACAGGTGCAAGCCGTCCCTAGTGAAGCATCGTGGCTTGTCAAGCATGTCATCCCAGGCTGACAGGCATTGGATCCCCTTTGAATGACACCAATACGTAAGCCAATTGTTGAAATTGATCATCTTGTCTTCATATTGTGGCATCATTCTTGGTGAGGGTAAGATGCTACTCAAGGTCAGGGTCATACCGGCCTGGGCTACATGCTCAGAGAGCTCCTCTATGTCTCTTTTCATGTAGTCCAGGGAGGTACGTCTCAGGTCATTCACACCTGCATGGACAATGACTGAGTCATATTTGTACTTGCCTTGGAGTGACCTGAGTGCTTGTGTTATGTGGCGGATCCTAGCGCCCGACAGGCAGCTCACCGTGACCTTCTCCTTGTTCAGCCTGGTGAGCAGGACGTCAGTGTGCCTAACGATAGAGTCACCTATTACAAGTGTATCAGGTGTGTTGTTTAGCCTTAAGGGCTGTGACTGTTCGGCACACTGGCTTTGTGAGCTATGTGTTGCACGTGTTTTGTTTTGGGGTAGCGGTTGCTTGGGTGTCTGCTTTGGAGGTCTCTGCTGCTTAGGCAGATTTTTATTTAGAGCCTCCGAGTATGTTTTTGTGTGTTTATGTGTTTGGTTTGCTGTCGTGGTAGGTCTATGTGAAACTGGAATTGTAGTAAGTGTGGTTTCCTTCTCCACCTGACTGGTTACGCCAGTACTGAGTTGAGAGAGCTTAGCCTCCAGTTTGGCTATATGGTTGCATCTCTCACATGTGTTGGAATTTGTTGGGAGGAGGAGAGGGTTGTCTGTGAACATGAGGCAGTTGTAACATTGCCTCAAGATTCCCAGATTCACCAGATGGACCAGAGTGGAGATTGACAACTGACCTTTGGACATGCTAGAATAGTATTGGGAATTCCTTTATAATTGAAAAAAAGGGCCAATGGGGAACAAGGTACTCAAGGGGAATTTGTGAGAGTGTAGTGCTTTTAATTTTTTAGTGCTGACTTATATCATTGCTTTAGTGAGCAAGTGCCAGGTGACTTAAATGCAATGTGTTACAGGTAACTTAAATGCAAAAATGACAAACAGTAACTTTCTTCAAGTGAAACAAGGAAATAAGTACAGTAAGCAATGCAGATATCACTAGGGATCCACAGAAGCGCTGAAAAGCCGCGTTTTAGGTGGAATTAGCGTTTCAGGGAAATAACAAGCAAACAAACAACAAGCATACAAACAAAGCTAGATTCAGCAGGCCTGGATCTAGTCTATGCTACAGCAAACAAGTTGTACCAATTTCAGTAAGAAACAGTTCAGATATGCAGGCACTATAAGCCTTTAACCAGAAATTCCCAGCTCAGAAGGGCAGAGTCCAGCCTCTCCTCCCACAAGAGTGCAGACCACGAACCTTCTTAATGTAAAATAACTGGCCTGAAGTTTGACATGCAATCATACAAAATTAGACACGTATAAAACAATCATATCCAGGTTGCTGTGTATTTTACACTAGGTCTAGAAATATGACCTAACTGTGTAACATAAATGTCAGAATTCGGTCTAGGAATGGGGACTGTCTTCAAGGAATGTTCAACTTTGGGGACAACTAGGACATCATCAGGAACTGGAATGGATACTGAGACATGTTCTTTGGTATGAACATTGTCAGGGTTGCTCTGAGATCTAGAGTCTCTATCGCAGGTACGATGCTGTGATGTCATTTCTGATATAGGAAGATGATGTCTGCAGTTTGTCCTGTACTCTAAACCCTCAGATTCAGGTGAATTTGTAACTCATGCCAGCACAGCTAGCTGGAATTTTGTAAATAATTATATGTCATTTGTATATCAAACTGATTTGTACAGATGCTTGTGCTGAAAATGTATTTGTGAGGTCTGCTTGTATTAAAATGTATCAGCAGTGCACCCTGCTGGAAGGAAAAGAAATGTACATATGTTATTGTAACTGGATTAAATGTATATGTTATAGCAGCAATTTTTCCTGTACTCTATACCCTCAGATTCCACTAAGGAGGACCTCGGCTTGGCACATATACCTCTTCCTTGACCAATTTGATCAAAGCCTTTTGCTATTTGCATACTCACTGTCTCGCCTTTTAACAGATGAAGAAATCTGCTCATTTTATCATAGGTGGACTTCTGAGAACGCTTCTTAAAAAGTTGGGCTTTAATTGCTCTGTTGTTTTTAGCATTAGGCACCAACAAACTAGAACTGATAGGCAAGGTAGTTCTGGTTTGCCTGGATAGAAATCTCTGAGCAGGCAAGCCAAGTAGGTTGTCACAGGGTATATTTCTGAGATTGAGTAAATTCAAAAATATATTGGTATTGTCATGCTTTGACCTCTCCAGTAATTGATTTGCACTCTGTACTGCACATTCAGCAAGGCTATTTGATTGTAGATATTCAGGAATGCTAGTAACATGGATAAAGTCCCACTCTTTAGCAAATCTCTGAAACAATGGACTGGTAAACTAAGAACTGTTGTCAGTAATAACTTTGTTTGGACTACCATAGACTGAGAAATGACATTTCATCTTAGTAATAACAGCACTGGATTTTAGGTTAGGTAGCAAATCGATCTCAAACCAGTTCGAATAAGAGTCTACCAACACTAAGTAATGTTGATTGTTCCACTCAAATATGTCAGTTGCTGCTGTTGACTAAGGAAGTTCAGGAATTTGGCTTAGATGAAGTAGCTATTTTTGCAAATGAAGCTTAGTATTGTTGCACACTGAACAAAAAGAAAGCACTTTATCAATGTCTTTTGCTAGAGAAGGCCAAAATACTAGTCTTCTCACCCTTCTTTTGGTAGAATCGGAACTTGGGTGGCCACGATGTAAAACCTGACTGCATTCACATTGTAAGTTAGTAGGAACAACAACCACATTTGGACCTTTGAAAATGATACCATCTTCCATCAGCAACTCACCTCTGTATGGAAAATAAGGTTGTACTTGTGGCGGTACACAGGATTGCTTTGACAGCCATTCAGCATTGATGAAGTGGTTGAGCTTTTGCAAAATTGGGACAGTCTTTGTATGATCTCTTAGCTCATCACGTCTCATAGTAGAAAAATTGAACACTTCCACGATATCAAAGTAAAAATTCTCTGTATCAAGCTGTTCTGTGGCATTTCTGGGTGATCTGGATAAGATATCAGCCAGATAAAGAAATGTACCCCTTTTATAGACCATTTTGAAAATGTAGTTTTGCAATTTGAGCACCATTCTTTGTCGTCTTGCTGGAGTGGAATGCATAGGCTTCTTTAAAATAGTGACTAGAGGCTGATGGTCAGTTTCTGTCTGGATAGCCCAGCCATAAATATAATCATGGAACTTTGAACATGCGAACACAATTGCTAAAAGTTCCTTCTCAATTTTAGCATACTGCATCTCAGTTTGGGTAAGAGTTCTAGATGCATAGTCAACAGGTCTGCCCTCTTGGAGAATAGCTGCACCAAGACCAAACTTTGAAGCATCACAAGAAGAACTACTGGTTTGTGGACATCATAGTATCTTAATGTAGGCAGGCTGGCAATTTACTCTTTGAGGTTAGCAAATGCTCTCTGGTATTATTCTTACCATGACCATGCAACATTTTTGCATGTCAGCTTTCTTCAAGGTGCTGATAACTCACTAAAGTCAGGGATAAATTTGCCCAAATAATTAACCATACCCAGAAAATACTGTAGGGCTTGGACATTGTCTGGAGCTGGCATCTCAAGAATGTCTGCTTGCTTGGAAGAATCTGGTCATAAGCCTGTACTGGTAAATAAATGACTTACATAAGTAACTTCTGGTAGTCTGAATTTGCACTTCAGAGGACTGAGCTTTAAATTTACTTCACACCCTTTGTCCAGAACTTTCATGAAGTTTCTGTCATGCTCTGCTTCACCATTACCTCCATCTAGTAAATCATCAACTATTATTGCACATGGATAGCCCCCAAAAAATTACTCCATTGCACACTGAAAGACTTCACTGCCAGAATTTATTTCAAAAGGTCTTCTGAGGAATTTGTATCTACCAAATGGGGTACTGAATGCAGTCAGTAGTGAAGATTTGTGATCAAGCATCACTTGCCACAATGAACTCTTTGCATCTAAGACAGAAAAAACAGTGGCATTTGGCATGAGGTCGGCAATCTCCTCAACTGTACGCATAGGAAGATGAAGTCTCTTTAATGCCTTGTTCAAGTCTCTTGGGTCAATGCATATTCTGATCTCATCTGAATGTTTCTTATGAGCAGTTACCATGGAAGACACCCACTTAGTTGGTTCTGTGACTGGACAAATCACACCTTGCTGCACCATTTTATCTAACTGGACCTTGACTTTGTCCTGCATAGTTATTGGAAGTCTTCTTGCTGGTCTAACCACTGGACTGACCTCTGGGTCTACTTTTATCAAGTACACAACTGGAAGTCTGCCTAGCTTGTCGTTGAACACATCAGCTTACTCTGAGAAAATAGCATCAGTAAAGCTGGAACTAGGACATGTGCTTACAAGATGTATATCTTTGGTAAAAGAAAGACGTTTCATTCTTAAACTGTCTCTGAGACCTAATAATGACTTACAGGTATTCTGACTACATAAAACTGCAAGCTTTAATTTTTCCCAGCCGAATAGTATGAAAGCACTACCGAGCCTTTGGTTTGAATCTCTTCACCTCCATAAGCAACAAGCTTCGCACAATTGTCCAAATTAAGTTGCTCACCAGCTCTCACTTCAGCAAATGTTTCTGCTGACATGACATTACACTTTGAACTAGTGCCTGCTTTGAGCTCTTTGGGATTACCATTGATCAGGACTGTACAAAATACTTCATTCTTTGCCCACAAATCTACTGCATTAACCTTTTCACCGACCACTGATACACCATCTACATAGAAAGTAGGGTTGCAGCTTTCTACATGATCAACTTGCTTTTTTGAGTGACCTTTCCTAATAACTGAATGAGGCTTGCTTGATTTACAAAACTTTTGAAAATTATTCCATTTTGTACACGTGTGGCATTTCTGATCAAATGCTAAGCACTTCTCTCTTTTAGACTCATGATTGGCTCCACAATTATGACAATTAACAATAAGACTTGATTTGGGTTTTGCTGGCTCACCCTTATACTGCACTGAGGATGCCCTTTTTACTGAACTAGTCTTGGGACTTGCTAGAAAGCTATGAGGTCTCCCAGGAGAACCCACAGTGGTTGCTGCTGCCATGTGCTTAGGCCAGTTTCTGCTTGCCATGTGTTGCATGCTGTCTATGTTTGCTCTAGAGGCTGCTGCCATGTTTTTATCACTTATAAGCATACTTGTGTGCCTTTCTGTGAGCTCATGGATTGCACACATCTCTATGGCTTTATTTAATGGTAAATTACTGTCACGTAGCAAAGTCTTTCTCACTGTAGCACTATTAATACCACACACAAGCCTGTCCTTTATTAACTCATCTTTCAAGTTACCAGATCTGCACGTTTTGGCTTTATTTCTCAAGTCAGTGATACAAGCTGCGAAAGTTTCACCTGGCTTTTGGTCTCTTGTATAAAATAAGTACCTCTCTTATCTAACATTTGTCTGGGGGCTATACATTTCTCTAAATTTACACTTTAAGCACTCAGGGTCCTCCCTGGATTCAGCCAGTACCACAATATGATGGTTTGCCCCCTCTCCTGCACACACTTCTGGTGCATGCACAAATGAATGTTCCATTTTAATGGCCTCTGACCCAGCTAAGTTAAGAAAAATGAATGCCCTCATATATGCATCTTTGTCAGAAAAAGCTGCTTGTATGGAAATATCGTATTCATGCTGGAATACTCTCCAGTTCTCTGCTATATTATGATCAAACACAAGTGGACTTGGTCTGCGAAATGTCTCTGCCATATCAACACACAGTAGTGAAGGTGCTTGAAATCATGTACAAACATACATACAAATACATATGCCAGAACTTTATGCCAGTGCTTGTAATTATACACAATAACACAACAAACTTTTTGAAATAACTGCACTTTGCCAAGTAAGTCTCTGTAGCACAAAAACACTCTGAAATCACTATACTTTATGATACTACTCCTTATCAGGGCAAGAAATACTTTGAAATGACTGTACTTTGTGAATAAACTGTACACAGCAGAAGAACCTCAGAGTAAGAAACAGTCTGAGATGAATGCACTTTGCAAATATAACTCTACACAGCACAAGAGCCTTTCAAAATAGTCATGCTTTGAGAAATAACTATGTACAGTGTAAGAAACACTCTGAAATGGTGGCACTCTGAGAATAAATGCACACAGAACAAGAAACCTTTTGAAATGGCTGTCCTTTAACTGCACTTTGCAATATAACTGTACTTTGCACACAGAAAACTCTTTGAGGTAATTACACCATAATAAAACACACACTCTGCAAACACTTTGAACACTCTGAAATACTTTGAACAACTCTAGTTATGCTTTGAATAGCTTTGGTCAGTGAAATACTAGTTTGTGCCCAAAACATGGTCTTGCTCTTTAAGCTTAATTTGCCCTTTTTATTGTACTCATTATGCCCTTTGTGATGACCGTGCCCTGGCCCAGCAATCAAGGAGCCTCAATCCTCACCACCAACACCAGGGAGGTTGTCTCATAGAAGAGGAAAGGATAACAAATACACACAGCAAAGTACAGTTTCCCTTAAGTGCACACAGAGATCACAGCCAGTCTGGGGCTGGTTGCTCCCTTGCTCTCCAGGCCCCAATAAGACTCCCCACTGGCACAGCTTTTGGGTTCAGATCTCAGTCTAGCTGGCAAGCTAACCTCCAGTACCCTCTCTGTCCAACCAGTGCTTCGTGTCCCTACCCAGGTAGCTGACACACACCCACACTTTGAGATAAGTATTTATACAACTTCACAGACACTCCTGGGAAAGGCTGACACAGATTCTCTAGCTGTGCCCCTTTACCCAGACTATACGGTAGTAATTTCTGCCACCACCAGCTAACAATTATTAGCTACCCAAAGGCCCTTGATAGGGTGTCCAATTATTACTGTGCAATATTATTATCCAATTGGTAATGTGACTATTCAGTCTAAGGCTTTGTAGAGTGGCTTATTACAATGAACTCTATAAATATGAAATGTACTCTAGAGCCTACTTTGTCTCTACACAAACCAGCCACAGTAAAGGTTTTAAAATATTTAATAATAAATAATTAAAAACACAAGACAATACTACTATACCACAGAGATATCTAAGAGTTCAGAGATCACACAGAAACTTAAAATAATACAGTAAGATACGTCTGATGTCAAAGAAAAACACAATCTAACTTTCTAATCTTTAGCTTTTCTTGAGAGAAAACAAAGTGCTATAATCCTACTACATACATAAAGAGCATACGCAGTGCTGGGGTTGATGGTCCAAGACAAAATGCTTTAAATCTCGCTCTCTCAACAATAGTTTTTAAAACTCACTAACAAACAGCTCTGCTAAGGCCCTCCCAAATTGCATCATTTTGACAGTTAGGTTTTCCCAGTATTCACATTACATCATTTTGACACTTAGTCTGGAGTTCCCAGGCCACAAACTGCATTATTTAGCAATCTAACACTTGCTTAGGAAACTACAACAATAAAAGACATTTCATATGTATACTCTAACAATTATTCTTTAAGTTAAGACAATAAAAAGAATGTTAAATAAACATAGATCTCTCAGCGTAAGGTACCTGCTATGTCCCCAAACGAAAAATGTCAATATCAAGGTGCAGGTACTCCACGACTATCGAAGCCAACCATCAACCAAAAAAAAGCAAAAAAATCAAATATTTTCTACTTGAACAGCAAAAAACTTTATTCCATGGGTTGTTAGCGCTTTCGCGTCTACTCTGGACGCTTCTTCAGACTTTAATAAAACACTTCATCACTTTTGTATTTAAATACAAATCAATTAAACAGTTAACCAATGAAAGCCTTTGTGTGAAAACATAACTATAAAAAGTCAGAAACTTCTAAATAGATAAAAAGTCAGAAACTTACATTGTGAAAATTAAAAATTCAAAAATCAACATTGACACTAAAATGAATATATATCTATTTAGAAGTTTCTGACTTTTTATAGTTATGTTTTCACACAAAGGCTTTCATTGGTTAACTGTTTAATTGATTTGTATTTAAATACAAAAGTGATGAAGTGTTTTATTAAAGTCTGAAGAAGCGTCCAGAGTAGACGCGAAAGCGCTAACAACCCATGGAATAAAGTTTTTTGCTGTTCAAGTAGAAAATATTTGATTTTTTTGCTTTTTTTTTGGTTGATGGTTGGCTTCGATAGTCGTGGAGTACCTGCACCTTGATATTGAATAAAAAGAATGTGTTCAGCCAGCCGCTTCGGCACCACTTTTTTAGATAATTGTCACTTCAAAGAACATTTGAAATGCTTGGCGTGGTTTTCCTTACAGCAGATGGCAATGTTGCAACAATGTTGAAGTTCACATTTTACAGTGTTTTCTTTCATTTAAGAACACAAGCCTGTATTTTACATTTATTTATACAAATGATAGAATTATGTATCAAATTCTATTGGACTAGGCTGGCAGCCTTTGCCCATCTTTCCCCAATCTTCACATCTCTTCCCCCCTGGAGAACTCAAGCTAGTTTTTCAAGTGACCCTTGATAAACGCTGCTTGAGAGGGTTAGGTCTATCTGAGTGTACCTCACCCCATTCCCCATCTTGAGAGCACATCTGCATTGGCATTGCTAATCCCACTGCAGTGCTGCACTGACATATCATATGCTTGCAACCCCAGGCTCCATCTTAGCAACTTGGCATTTTGCTAACTGGCTTTGTTTAACCATATTAGAGGGTTGTGATCTGTCATTACAGTAAATTTTCTTCCATGCAGATAAGGCTGAAGTTTCTGCAATGTCCACACTATAGCTAGACATAGGTTCATAGGTTCATAGGCAGGTACTAGGCTATTGGCCCAAGGGCCTACGTAAGCCTAGCCAACAAGGTTACACCACCCAAGAAAGTTATTTTCCTGTGCCACTGTTGAGCAGAGACACAGAAGTGATCCTCAGGGTGTATTTCCTATTTCCCATCCACTCATCAAGATTTTTCTTGAAGAGTGCTAAGGAAGAACTTTGCTTGACATAGATGGGTAGCCTGTTCCAGAGTATGGGAAGTCTCTGGGACAGGAATCTATCCCTCCAGCAAGTCCTGTTTATTGTGGTGACAAAGTTTATGTCCCTAGAGTGTGTAGCTCGGAGGGATTGGGATTTCTTTAGGTGTAGCATGTCCAACAGCTCTGGGTTTTACATAGCTTTATATGTTAGGCAGAGATCACCTCGGAGTAGGTGAAAAGCTATGGAGTAAAGCTGGAATTTTTTGAGGCGGTCAGTTTAGGGCATTTGTTTGAGACCAGTAATCCTCTTTGTGAGGTATTTCTGTGGCCTTTCCAGCTGCTGCAGATGTCTTGTGAGGTACATTCCAAAAGGGATGTTGTAATGGATCTAATGAGCGTCAAGTAGAGGGGAACAATGACCTCTTTTTTCCTGGATGAGAACCCTTTTATGATGAGGTGTGCCATGTAGAAGGACTTCCTGACTACTGTGGCAATGTGACTATCAAAGGAGCGACTACTGTCCACCTGGGTCCTAAGGTCTCTTATCACACATTCAGTGTGAAGTAGATTGCTGCCTATGTGGTAGTTCATGGGTCCAGAGTTTTTACCAAAGGGGATGACACTGCACTTTTTGGCATTGAGCTTGAGGCCATGGCTCTGACACCAGGCATCTGTCTCAGCGAGGCCCTTCTGTAGGATGTCCACATCATTTGGGGACTTGAGTATGGCTCTTAGTTTGCAGTCATCTGCGAACTTCATTAGACAGAGGCCTTCTGTGTTAGCCTGTACATCAGAGAAGTAGATACCAAACAGGAGAGGTCCCAGGACTGAACCCTGTGGTATTCCACTTGTCACTGCTTTGAGGTCAGATTTGGAGTCTGCAACTTTTACAGTGTGGGTTCTGTCAATGAGCTATTTGGCAACCCATCTTGTGACATAGGGATTTATACCTAGTTTAGTGAGTTTTGCTATAATTCCAGAATGGGGGATGGTGTCGAAAGCTTTGGCGAATAGGCTGTGTGAACCACCTTACCCTCATCTACGGCTTTGGTGACTGCCTCAAAGAAGTCGATCAGGTTCAGGAGGCATGATCTGCCTTTCACAAACCCGAACTGCATGGGATCCAGAGTTTGGAGGTTACCAATGTCTTTGTTTATGAGTTCCATGATGACATGTTCCACGGCCTTGCAGACCAGGCTCATCGGGCTAATAGGTCAATAGTTCCCGGGATCAATGGTGGCTCCCCCTTTGTGGAGTGGGATAACTGTTGCTGTGCGCCATTCAGTGGGCACAAAGCCTGATGTGAGGCTATTACTGAACATGGTGCTTAAGTGGGGAGCCAGTTCATTCTGAAGTTCGTGGAAAACGCAGCCTGGGATGTTGTCTGGTTCCATGGATGCTGTGTTTTTGGCTTTAGAGAGTACAGATTTTACCTGCATAGTTGTGATTAGGGGGTGGGGGGGTAAGGTTAGCACTGAACCTATCTGCCAGGATGTTGGCAATATCAGTTGGTTCTGTAATTTTCGTGCCATTGTGCTGCAACTTAGAGCAGATCTGGTTGTTGCCATTGAGATTCTTGACATAGCTATAGAATGCTTTGTGGTTGTCCTTAGAATTAGTGATGATTTTGTTTTCATAGCTAGCTTTGGAGGATCTTATAAGGGATCTCAGCTTCTTACTGAGGCTGACCAGGGAGCTCCTCCACTCATGGGATTTTACTCTCTTTTGCAACAGTTTCTTCCTTCTGTTGTACAGTTTGTTTATGGCAAGGGACCACCAGATTGGCTTCCTTTTTTTGGAGGATAGCGTCTTGGTTCTGTTTGGGATAGCACGATCCATGCACTCGTGTAAGTGCTTATAGAGTGCATTTGTGTAGGATTCAGCAGTTGTAACTGTATTGTCCATCTGCATGGGTGTCATGAAGTTCACCACTTCTGTCTTAAGAAGCATGAAGTTGGCTTTGGAAAAATTCTTTACCATGGTTTCCTTAAAGGGGGGTGGTGGCAGGATGTGGATATCAAGGGTGATCAGCTTATGGTCGGATCGGACCAACGATGAGTTGACTTCAGGTGTGGAACACCAGTCACTCATATTGTTGCCCCTGGTGGGGGTGCGGATAAGTTGATCCAGGGCATTGGAGTTTATGAATTCCAAAAAGCACTGAGCTAAGGAGTTGGTACATGAGTAGTTTTCCCAGATAATGGTGGGGTAGTTGAAGTTGCCCATTATTAGGGTGTTTGGTTGAACCCTAATATTTTCCAGTACATCAAGAAAAGAGGAGTGGGAATCCTGGGGCATGGTGGGGGGTCTGTAGCAAGCTACAATTTGGATTGCAGTTTTGCCCAGAGTTAGATGGACTTGGATAATCTCGGATGCATTATGCTGAGCAACTAGCTGGGAGGTGTGGATATCCTTAATGAATATGGACACACCTCCGCCTTTGGTGTTTCGGTCCAGGTTACATGGCCAAAAAGTGTGGTATGAGTTATAGCCTGGTAGTGCAGGGGTGCTCTCTGGATCCTTGAACCAGGTCTCAGCCACTGCACAGATATTGATGTTCCACATTTTAAGGAGTGCCTTGAGTGAGTGCATTTTGAGATTTAGACTTCTAGCATTGAGTAGCATTACCCTCTGTTTTTGCTTGCCTGTTCCTGTTACGGTGGTGAATTTGTTATTTGAACCTTGCCTAGAAAAGGCACTATAGGGGCAGCAAGAGCCTTAGCCAGTATCTGGAATCCCAGGGGCGACAGGTGCAGGCCATCTGTGGCAAAGCATCGTGGTCTGTTGACCATGTCATCCCAAGCAGACAGATACTGGATCCCCTTAGAATGACATCAGAAGCTTAGCCAATTGTTGAAGTCAATCATTTTGTCCTTGACTGCGGTATCATTCTGGCCGATTACAGAATGCTACTCAGGGCTAGGGTCATACTTGCCTGGGCTACAAGATCAGAGAGCTCTTCCATGTCTCTTTTCATATAGTCTAGGGAGGGACGTCTCAGGTCATTCACACCAACATGGACAATGACAGTGTCATATTTGTACTTGTTGTGGAGTGACCTGAGTGCGTGGGTTATGTGGCGGATTCTTTTCTACAGCTGCATAGCATTCCTCCTTGGGTTGGAGCCTATGACTGAGATAAACCACTGGGTGTTCTTATCCCTCTGAAGAAATCTGGGTAAGTACAGCCCCAATCCCATAGTTCGAAGCATCCATTTGCACAACAAATTATTTGCTATAATCTGGACTGGCTAACACAGGGGGTCCTACCAAAGCTTCTTTAAGCTTCTGAAATGCCTGCTCACATGCTGGGGTCCACACTACCTTATCCAGCCTGTTCTTCCTTGTCAGTTCTGTGAGGGGAGCAGCTATGGTGCTATAACTGGGGATGAACTTTCTGTAGTACCCTGCTGTCCCTAAGAATGCCCTCACCTGCTTTTTGGTGCAGGCCATGCCTGAATAGCTTCCACTTTGACAGGTTCTAGCCTTATCTTACCACTCCCCACTCTATGTCCTAGGTAGGAGACCTCTGCCATACCCACCTGAAATTTGCTCGGCTTAATGGTCAACCCTGCCCTCTGTAGTCTGCCCAGCACCTCCCCGACATGCTGGATGT
Organism: Protopterus annectens; assembly: GCF_019279795.1. NCBI lineage: Eukaryota > Metazoa > Chordata > Ceratodontiformes > Protopteridae > Protopterus > Protopterus annectens. The sequence continues at coordinate 1,667,376,156 of NC_056725.1, forward strand.
GCCCTGGCCAGGATTGGCTGTAGATGGCAATATCATCTAGGTAATCAAGGGCAAACCATCCTGCTCCTGCTAGGATATTATCCACCATCCTCTGGAAAGTTGCTGGAGCATTCTTCATCCCAAAGGGCATCTTTGTGAACTCATACAAGCCAAAGGAAGTCACAAAGGCTGACTTCTTTCTAGCACTGGGAGTCAAGGGCACCTGCCAGTAACCCTTGGTAAGATCAATGGTTGTAAGATACTTAGCCCCACCCACTTGCTCTAGGGCCTCATCTGTCCTAAGCATGGGATAAGCATCTGACTCTGTGTGACTATTTAATTTCCTGTGATCCTCACAGAATCTGGTGCTGCCATCTTTCTTTGGCACCAACACCACTGGCGAGGCCCAGGGACTGCTGGACTCTTGAATCACCCCTAGTTCCAACATCTCCTGTACCTTTTCCCTCAGAGTCTGTTTGACTCTCTCAGGCACCCTATAAGGGGCCTGTCTAATAGGCCTTTGGGGTCCTGTATCCACCTGGCGCTGCACCAGGTGGGTGCTCCCTGGTTTCCCAGTGAAGATGTCCCCAAATTCCTGCAACACTGCTCAGATTTCTTGAATCTGGGTAGGAGATAGTTGCTGGGACATTGCTATCCCTTCCACCGAGGTGTCAGCCTGAGCCTCACTGAGGAGATCAGTCCCCAGATCTACCTCAGACTCCTCCTGCAATCCACTGTAAATGCTCAGCAAAAGGGCCTCCCTATCATGGTAAGGTTTCATCATGTTAACATGGTACAATTTTTGTCCCTGCTGGCTGCCTAGCACTTCCACCATGTAGTTAACATCACTTATTTTTCTTACCACCTTGTAGGGTCCCTCCCAAGCTGCTTGCAGCTTGTTGTATCTGACAGGAATGAGAACCATTACCTGCTGCCCTATAGCATACTCTCTAGCTTGAGCATTCCTGTCATCCCACACCTTTTTCTGTTGTTGGGCTTCTGCCAGGTTCTCCTGGTCCAAGCCCATGAGTTCCCTGAGTCATGTCCTGAGGTTTAGGACGTATGCCACAACAGACTCCTTGCGAAACTCACACTCACCTTCCCACTCATCTTGAATTAAATCTAGGGATCACCTCACCTTATGCCCATACAGCAACTCAAAGGGTGAAAAACCTGTGGATTCCTGGGGAACCTTTCTGTAACAAACAACAGATTGGGCAAATATTTGTTCCACTCCCTCTTAAACTGATCTCAAATGCCAGAAGAATGGACTTGATTGTAGAGTTTAACCTCTCAACATGACCATTAGTCTGGGGATGGTAAGGGGTGGTCTTCATGTGCTTCACCCCACAGGATTTCCACAGACAAGCCAGCAGGTCTGACATGAAATTGGCACCTTGGTCAGTCAGTATTTTGTTTGGGAAACCTACCTTGCTGAAAATCCCTAACAAAGCATTTGCCACCTTCTCTGCCTCAATGGAGGAAAAAGCCACTGCCTCAGGATATAGTGTAGCATAATCCACTACCACAAGAATATACTTTTTCCCTGTGGAACTTGGGGTACTCAGAGGACCCACAATATCCATAGCTACCCTCTGAGATGGATCCTCAATCACAAGCAAAGGCATAAAAGGAGCTCTCACCTTGTCTCCTGTCTTGCCTACCTTTTGGCACTGCTCACAGGTCCTGCAGTACCCTGTTACATATCTGGAAATTCCAGGCCAATAGAAGTTTTGTATAATATGCCTCTTTGTAAGTTTTATGCCCATATGACCTGCAAAGGGAATATCATGGGCTATAGCTAGAAGTGCCAGATGGTAAGCTCTAGGCACTACCAGCTGCTGTACTCTCTCATCTTTTAGCCCTCCCTCAGGGGTTCCCTCTCTGTATAGTAACCCTTTGTCCCAGTATACAGATTCCCTCTTCCCTTGAGAATGAGGTGCCTCCCTAGTTACCTGCATCAGGCCTTGCAATGTTGGGTCTGAGAGCTGAGCCTGTCTCAACTCTCTCCTTGTAACCCTTCCCAGCTCCCCTTCCATTGGAAGTCTGGCAACATCAGTACCCACAAGCAGCTGTGGCTCACATTCACTCTCACTGCTACAGTGTAGCTCATTCCCTGAAGTGACCAACTCACCAGTCCTGGCTGCAAGTATGCAGTCTGTCTGTGTCCCCCCCAGGCTACCAGACCCACAAGATTTTCTCCTAGCCTCGCAGCATACAGCTGCATAAGTACATGGGACTGCCTCATCCAAATCCTTCCCTCTCAGGACATCTGCAGGATGGTAGTTCCATACCCCAGTTGTCTCAAGACAACCCACTATTGGCATTTTGTCTTTCCCACTTACTGGCTCCCTCACCTTTGGTTCCCCACCTTGCCTCTGTGGACATCTGTAAGTCACATGGCCCCACTGGTTGCATTCAAAACATTTAACCATAGCTCCTGGACATATACCTGGACTAGTGGCTTCCCCTGCTACTGGTGGATTCTGTTGGGGCAGTCTGTGCTGCCCACCATGGGTTCCTTTAGACCCATGAGCAGTACTGGGGGTCCCCTTCCTGTGCAGGGCTGCCCTGCTGGCCAGGTGTAGGTCTCCCTTCTTCCCCAACTCATCTGAAGTAGCACATTGTCTATCAGCTAACCAGATCCTCATGTCCTCAGGCAAAGTGCTAAGGGCTTGTTCCCTCATCAAAAGGTCTGCCAGCCCTTCAAAAGTAGTGACCTGACATCCACTCACCCAGCTATGAAAATAAGTGTTCAGTTCAGCAACATATTCACATACACTTTCATCTGCCTTGCGTCTATGCTCACAAAACTTTTTTCCTATACATTTCAGGTGTTAGCTTAAAACAATCTAACAAATATTTCTTTACAGCAGTATAATCAAAACAGACAGAGTCAGACATTTGTGATATACAAGTTACAGCTTTTCCATGGAGTAAGGGGGTCGGGAACTGTACCCAGAGCCTTTGGTTAACACTATACTGTTTGCATACCCTTTCAAACGTGAATGAAACTATGAAAATTATCCCCCTCTTTAAATTGTGGAAGAAATTTACTGACCTGTTGTGCTTCTGGGGTCTAGTTACTCCCTTCCCCATTACCTCCATGACTCTGGCAAAGAGTCAGCATTTCCCTCTCATGCTTCCTCTGACACTCCTTTTCTTTGGGTTTTATCTCCAAATGCCTGGCCTCCCACTCAAGTCTCTTTAACTTCAGCTGGAATTGTAAGTCGGCTACAGAAAGGTTGAGCTGTCCATTCTCTGAGGATATTGTATCTCCACTACCAGTCTGATTGTCCTCCTGGATGCTGTTTTCTGATGCAGCTGTACTCAAGGCTGCAATCAGGTCTGCCTTAGTCAGGTTTCCATGCACCAGTCCCCTAGCCTGGCACATCTCCACCAGCTGACTCCTTGTCAGCTTTCCATACTCCTGTGCTGACATACTGCCTGCTCACCCTGACTAAGCTAAAAAAAGAAATAAAACAACTGTGATCTGAACTCTGAGTATACCCTGCATGGCTGATTTAGAGTACAAAACACCTCCAGATATCACTGTACATAAGCTACAGGGTTCACTCTACCCACACCACTGCTAAACAGATATGTGAGGATATCTTATCCCACCACTGCCACCAGATATGTGATGACTGTGCCCTGGCCCAGCAATCAAGGAGCCTCAATCCTCACCACCAACACCAGGGAGGTCATCTCATAGAAGAGGAAAGGAAAACAAATACACACAGCAAAGTACAATTTCCCTTAAGTGCACACAGAGATCACAGTCAGTCTGGGGCTGGTTGCTCCCTTGCTCTCCAGGTCCCCAATAAGACTCCCCACTGGCACAGCTATAGGGTCCAGATCTCAGCCTGTCAATCTAACCTCCAGTACTCTCTCTGTCCAACCAGTGTTTCATGTCCCTGCCCAGGTAGCTGACACACACCCACACTTTGAGATAAGTATTTATACAACTTCACAGACACTCCTAGGAAAGGCTGACACAGATTCTCTAGCTGTGCCCCTTTACCCAGACTATACGGCAGTAATTCCTGCCACCACCAGCTAATCATTATCAGCTACCCAAAGGCCCTTGAAAGGGTGTCCAATTATTACTGTGCAATATTATTATCCAATTGGTAATATGACTATTCAGTCTAAGACTTTTTAGAGTGGCTTATTACAATGAACTCTATAAATATGCAATGTACTCTAGACCCTACTTTGTCTCTACACAAACCAGCCACAGGTAAAGGTTTTAAAATATTTAATAATAAATAATTAAAAACACAAGACAATACTACTACACCACAGAGATATCTAAGAGTTCAGAGATTACACAGAAACTTAAAATAATACAGTAGGACAGGCCTGATGTCAAAGAAAAACACTTAATCAAACTTTCTAATCTTTAGCTATTCTTAAGAGAAAACACAGTATTATAATCCTACTTACATACATAGAGAGCATAAGCAGTGCTGGGGTTGATGGTCCAAGCCAAAATGCTTCCAGTCTCTCTCTCAACAATAGTTTTTAAAACTCACTAACAAACAGCTCTGCTAAGGCCCTCCCAAATTACATCATTTTGACAATTAGGTTTTCCCAGTATTCACATTACATAATTTTGACACTTAGTCTGGAGTTCCCAGGCCACAAACTGCATTATTTAGCAATCTAACACCTGTTCAGGAAACTACAACAATAAAAGACATTTCACATGTATACTCTTATTATTCCTTAAGTTAAGACAATAGAAAGAATGTGTTCAGCCAGCCGCTTCAGCACCACTCTTTTAGATAATTGCAACTTCAAAGAACATTTGAAATGCTTGGCTTGGTTTTCCTTACAGCAGATGGCAATGCTGCAACAATCTTGAAGTTCACATTTACAGTGTTTTCTTTCATTTAAGAACACAAGCCTGTATTTTACATTTATTTATACAAATGATAAAATTATGTATCAAATTCTATTAGACTAGGCTGGCAGCCTTCGCCCATATTTCCCCAATCTTCACACCCTTTTAATCTGTTATCATGCTCATTATAATTTTCTTGTGCTTGTTTTACTTTAAACATGCTTGTAATGCAAACCAAAGGTAATTCTGAGCCCCATATAAATATCTCTGCTAGTTTTATTGAATATTGTGGTTTCAAGTATTTCATTTAATTAATAATATGGTTTGTGCCTTTTGTTTGCTTAATATTACATTTTTGTGCGATTCGTTTGATTAATAATGCATTTTGTGCCTTATAAATGCGCTTTTTCATTTTCTTTGCCAAATAAATCATTTGCACAGTTTTCTTTACCTTTAGCTCATTTCTGGCCTTTTTTTTGTCTGTCTGAGCTCAGTTTCACTCAACCTACTTAGTCTGCCTTCACCTTCAACTCTCCACCTCATGGCTTGAAGAAGTTGTTCTTCTAATCCTGCTTCTGACACCATGTCACTCGTCTGCTCAGGATAAAACAAACATTTGTTGGTTCAGTTCAAGCTGCTTTATTGCACACAAACACATCAGAAATGTGGCTTTGTAACTTAAACTTAAATAAACTTATAAACAGACTGACTACCACACTCATACATGTATTTATATGCATGTGTTGCATCTGGAAATGCTTGTTAAAGGTACATAGACATGCTCCGATCTACAATTCCCTCCACCATTCAAGTCTTATGGTTACCCTTCCTCATTTACCTCTGCTTATTGTTCTTACTTTTTCTGCATTTCTAACTTTATTTCCTTCCTATTTATGTGCTAATTCGCACTGCTACCATGCTGTGCATAGCCACATGGGTCTTTCTTTTTGCTGTTATGTTCATCTGTGCTGCCTATCTTGTGCTGGACAACACTAACTGTAGTCACATGCAGCTGTGCTGCATGTATGTGGATGCACTGACTTGGTCACAAGCCTATTGTAGCTGTAATGCCTGTCACATCAGCCCCATGCACACTGATGTAGCACTGCTCCTGCCATAACATAGCACTGTTCATACCACTTCAGCTGCACCTCTGTTTCCATACACTGTTCTTTGCTTGGTATTCAGGCACGATCCATACCAACTACTTCTCTGATTAGCTCACTGGTGCCTCACAGAGCAAACTCCTCTAATATTCTCTTTGTGATGGTGTACAGTATTTGTCTAAATCCCACCCATAAAGTGCTCATTCTCCTAGTATATGGACAAAATATTCATTATTTTACCCACAAATGGTCTCTTATTAGCATCTCAGGTGCAGGAAGGTTGCCTAGAGGACATAAGTGAACTTGTGATTATTTGCTCAGATTCTTTGAAGAAAGGACTGTGAAGGAATAATTGCTAGCTACACAGTCCTGAGGTTTCTCGGTCTGGCTGGTTAACAACAGACACATTTAGTATACAATGGGTACAGTCATGTGAAAGCTCACATGTGTAGTCATATTAACTTCACTAGACAACATGAGCTGTCATCTAGATGGAATGTGGATAGGTAATAAATAAAAACAATCAAAAATTCACTTATGTACTGTGATGATCAGAAGGACCCAATGCCATCTTACTAATGCTATATAAAGGGAAATTAATGGGTTATTCCCAACAAATGTCTGGCCCTCTGAGCCTAAGAATTATGGGTCTATATCATACCTTTCAACCTCTTAGTGCAAGAAACTTGGGCAATGTCTAACAAAACGGGGGGACAAAGGCGCAAAAATAGGGACAGATTTTAATTATTGCTCTTATAAACTTAGAAATTTGTTAGAGTAAAAGGGTTTGTGTTAACATACATTTTCTGAAGGATTTGAAGCCTGAAACTCAAATGTGTGTCATTATTTAGTGACTTCTATCCACAGATCATCTCAGTGATTTGCCAGGAAAAACTACATTTTATGAGGAACAGACCAAAAATACGAGGCAAAAATCTAGACATTCTGCACAAATCTGGACAGTTGAGAGGTATAGTATTAGTTTGATGAAAGATATTTTCAGTGAACACCTCTTCATCAACACCTAACCATCGAAAATAACTTCTGCAATTTGTGGAATTTTCCCAGGGCAATGAAGTAGTTGGTCAGCTACACAACTTTGCCCTTTTACCCACTGTATTGCAATCTTGGAGTTGGTATATATAATTAGGTAGGGTGTGTGGTGTGAAGCCCCCCAGTTGGGTGGGTTTGATGTAGTGCATTGTGTGGTCCATTGTGCTGTGGGACAATTGTTTCATTGCCCTGGGAAAATTCCGTGACTCGCAGAAATGGTTTTCGACAGCTAGGTGTCGATGAAGAGGTATTTGCTGAAAACATCTATTGACGAACTAATAGAGACCCAGAATTATGAAGTAGAACTAAAACACTTGATTAAAAAAATAACATAAATTTATTTGAAAGAATGTATGAAAGGTCAGCATGGAGCTAATTATAAAATCATGGTGAGAGAAGAATGCACTTTAATAAAAATAAAGGAAATGGTAAAGAGTCAGACATTTTTAGCTTTTGGCACATGTTCTTCAAGATCTGAGGTATCTCTTGTTTAGTGGGCATATGTATTTTTGGGAATGTTCCAAACTACAATGGGAGTCTGCTCCATTATCTTTTTCTTAATAAAAGTGCCATTTTGATGAATTGTTCATGACAAAATGCAAATAACCTGGTTCTGTGCCACATTATGATAAAGCCCTAACTATGACCCAGATGATCCATGGTTGCATAGCAGTTTTGGATGCAGGAAGAGATGAACAGTAGAAAGGGGAAGTAAGTAATCTTTGATGCCAAGTCACTTTTTCTGGAGAGAAGGAAATGGTGGCCTTGGGTAGAGAAAATAGCTCACATGTAAATAGAGGCCTGCACAACAGTAGTCACAGGCAGAAGAAATAAGGGCTTGTCATTTCAGGTCAATGACACATGTGGGAGAACACACATGCTAGGGGAAGGCAAAGAATACATCTAAAGTTCTGCAGGTACATCAGCCATCAATAGGAGAAGGTAATTATCTAAAGGCTGCTGATATGATGTCTCTCAAGGAAGGGAGTGCTGATGCTCAGCAAGTGATGGGGAGAAATAAAATGTAAAAAATAGAATACAGATATACAATATATCTCCCTGATAATACACAGTGGAAAATTCATTCTGTTAGCCATAAGTTTTCAAACAAAAAGTAGATAAGTAACTAAGCAACGCAAAGTAGGCAGCTCCCAGGGCGTAAATTGTTAATTGCCACCTTCAGCAATATCAACCAGACAGGTGTGTGGCTATTTAAATGAATGAATGAATGGTTTTGTTCATAGTATTGATACAGAAGGCAACATATATTTCACCCAAAAGAGCTTTTTTCAGCTTTAGAGAGCCATTTTTTCTTCTCAACTTTATTTTGAGGAGTTACCCATTCATGGGATGTCCAATGTTGCCAATGTGTGTAGCTACTGTTCTGCAAAAAAGGATACATGTGGACTCCCATTCAGAGACAACACTCAGTCTTGAATAACATCTATAGAAAAATAAAGGAAGAGAGATTCCTTGATATAATTTCATACTATAACACAGTGGCACATTATAGATATCTTTGTATTATTTAAAAATATATGTTTAGGCTGATTGAGTTATCTGCTACATTTATTTCAAAAGGATCTCTTCTGATCAATGACAGACCTAACAGAATAATTAAACTAGAGTATCGGAATGCCATATCTTTTCCTAATGATATAGTTTGCAATGATTATAGATAGTTACTAGGCATGCAGTCATGGAGACCTTTGAGAAGCCTAGCCCAGTTTCTCCAAAGCACTGTCAGCTTAAATGAGTTTCTCAGGTTAACACAGTATACAAATGATAGGCTGAGGGAGTCACATTCTGTACAACAGGATTCAGCTCAGAGCCCTAATCCTCTGTGGTAATCACCTAATTAACTTTTCCAAACTGCCTTAGATTTGAAAGGTAAGGCTTTACTGTGATAGTCTCTGTGATGCTTGAAAATAAATCTACCACTGTTTTTGAAAGCCTGTAATAGACTTATAAGTTGCCATTAAAAGCCTGTAAAACTTGCAAAACCTAAACTGAAAGTATTTGAGTCAGTCTGCCAGTTTGTATTTTTCAATGGCATGAAACAATATGAGAAAATGTGACCTTTTTCTATGCAACTTATTAAAACGTATATAATGTCTGTATCTGAAACTTGTAGCTGCCTTCTATTGGAAAATATCACACTTATATATCAAATGTAAAACGTGGAGCATCCATGTGAATCAAAAACAGTAGATACTCTGCTCTGTGATTACAGGACATGTGACTATTCCTTGCCCAGGAAGGTAAAGCTGTAGAAGCTCACTTAGAAAGGAAATATGTAGTTAAAAGCATTAAAACAAACTCCTTAGCAGGGAAACACGAACTTCTGCTTTATTATTTCTGTGGTTTCTCTATGAAAAAGCTATATTACAAATAGCTGAATTAATAGTTAGAAGACAGATAAAAAGGGATAAGAACTACCCTGAAGCTTATGGTACACAGACCTGTGAGTTTGTTTCTGGTCTCATGTCTCTGCCTAGAAATTCAGCCACTGTAGTTTGGGGTTCACTAATCTTTTTAGCTAAGAAATTACTAGTAAAAAGGTTTAGCTGCAAGCAGATGTGTTTCTTATCTTCTATTTGTTCAAAATTATTATTTTCTGTTTTTTTCTGTGCAATGTCTTTCTATACATTTAAAAGGTAAATGTGTTACTTAACTCATTCTTTCTTAAGTACATTTATGCATTCACTTTTAAAAAAGCTTATGGCTGCTTATCTATTTACTTATTTAAATGGTGACAAACTGCTTGCATTCACCTCTAATTGGCTGAATTGCCCTGCCACATACTGCCATTTGCATGTGTGATGATAGGAGGTACTGCCAGCCATGCCAGGTGAAATAGGGCCATGGATTTGAAACATATGCCAGCATAGCTAGCTGGAATTTTGTAAATAATTATATGTCATTTGTATAGCAAACTGATTTGTACAGATGCTTGTGCTGAAAATGTATTTGTGAGGTTTGCTTGTGTTAAGATGTATCAACAGTGTACCCTGCTGGAAGGAAAAGAAATGTACATGTTATTGTAACTGAATTAAATGTATATGTTGTAGCACCGTATACTGGAAGTGAAGAGGTTAATCTTAATCCACCTGACTTTGCAAAATATATCTGAAAATAAATTACTTTATGGGTTAAGTCATAAAGATGTTATCCCACGGTTTTGAATAGAGCCAGAGATGCAATGTCTGGGCTAGAGAATAGTTGGTTGCTCCTGTAGGAAGAGTGAAATAGTTTTATGATTTTATAACTTCCAACAGCTGCACCACATCTGAACTAAGCTCTATCTGTGTGTATTGTAGCACATAGGTGCTAAACTCTGGTAGCTTCTAGTGATGGGGATAGTGAGGGAAACAGAGTCAGAAGACCATATGTATGTGATGTGATTCTCAGCAGTATTCTGTATTCTGTCTTGGATCTGACAACAAGGGCCACTCAGCCATCTTGCCACTCAGCCATTTTGCCTTCCTCTATTCAGTAAGCAGGAATAGTAATTCTTTTAGTCAATCAGAAATAGATAGTAAGATTAGCTAAATACTGTTTTTCTATAACTGTGTGAAACTTTCCATCTGTGTTATTTTTATATTCCCTGTGATTGAAATTCTGGTGTTTACTGTAAATAGATATTTAGCATTTTTTTTTGTTCTTTTATTATTTATTATTAAATGTATTTAATGTATTTTTCATTGTGCTGGTCCTTTTTTTGAAAATATTTAAGCTTCAAGAGTATTTCCATATATTTATTTGGCGATAATTCTGGCCACTCCTGAAAGTCTTGCTGTTTGGTCAACATTACCATTTGTATTGATATTAATTTCACTCAATATAATTGGGTACCCTTGTAAGAGCCTTAAAGTAGGGTTTTCTGGTGGCAGTGATAACTACCTTATAGTCTGGGCAGAAGGGGGCACAGCAGGTGAATCTGTGCCAGCCTTTCCCAAGTGTGTGTGTGTGTGTGTGTGTGTGTGTGTGTGTGTGTGTGTGTGTGCAAATCAAATCTCAAATAGTATGTGTGTCAGCTGCTTGGAGCTTGGTTTCACAGAGAGGGTGTGGGATGACTTAGCTTGGAACCCCAGCTAAGGACTCAACTCTGAGCTGTGCCAGTGGGGAGTCTTATTAGGGTTCTGGACAGATATACAGAGGAACCAGTCCCTGGACTGATCATTTTCTCTGGGTGCTCTTAAGGGAAACTGTGCGTGATGCAGAGAGGTCTGCATCTGGAAATACTGAGGTATCCATTTGTATTCCAAATGAATGGCCCTCTCCAGTGTCAGTGGTGAAGATTCAGACTTCTTGATTACTGGCCCAGCATGGGGACATCACATATTGGTGAGCAGTGGTGTGGGTATTGAACGTCTGTAGCCTGTAAGCAGTTGTCACTAAGGATGTACTCTCAAGCAGCCACAAGGTGAACATTCAGAGTTTCATTTCTTATTCTATTTCTATTTAAGCTATTTCTTATTCTGACTTCTCATTTGCCCTTGTTTTGTTTGTCACTACCATGTCTACATTTCCTGTTCCACCACCTATGATTCTGCTATTGTTTTACCTAGACTCCTTGTAGTTAGTGGAACCTTTCAGGTCCTCTCCCATTCAGCTGCATACTTTCTGTAGTAGTGTTTCTCTTGCTCACTCCTGCTGCTCAATTCTATGCAGTTTTTGTGTTGTTAACAGAGATGGTTCAGTGTCTTTCCCCATTTCCTTCCATAATAACATAACAGTGCAACTGTATGAATAAAATAAAATAAAATAAAATATTTTACAGTCTATGTTTAATAAGGATGTCCCATGTAGATGAGCAATCTGTACTTTGTATGGTGTCCATCTATCTGGCATGCACCACTACAGTCTCCTACAAGTCTCTAGTCTTACTTTCAACATCAACTCCCACACAGACACTAGCATTCTTCAGGAAGGCCTATCTCTGACTAACAAATGGTGCCAAAGTCATGGTCTTAAACTCTGTTCTAAGAAATGCATAATTATGCCCTTTGGGAATTCAACATCCTGGCTAATTACCATGTTGATAATATGCCCCTATGAGATGACCCAGTGGTCAGGAATCTGGGTATGCACATAGACAGTAGCCTTACCTTTGACCACCATGTGGCCACAGTGGTGAGGAAATCCTTTTGGGTCTATATCATATAATCAAAGAGGCATTCCATCAAATGCTTCTTCATCAACACATAATCAGCGAAGTCACTAAACCGCGAACGTTCACATCAGCAATTTCTTTCTCTGGTAAAGAAATCACTTGGCCGCCCCTGTTAGTTTGACATTTTCTCCACTGCAGTTGGTATATTTAGTTAGGGGGTGTGGGGGGTGAAGCTCCCCACTTTATGTTTCCAGTGATGTGTTTGTGTTTTGAGGGCAAGCGATTTTTTTCCCCAGGGAAAGAAATCACTGTTGTGAATGTTTGCGGTTTGCTGACTTTGCTGATTACGTGTTGATGAAGAGGCATTCGATGGAACACTTCTTCGAGGATTTAATATAGACCCATCCTTTTATGCTGAACAACTTATAAGTAGGAGCATGGCATCTAGGTTTATAAAGGTCATTATTTCACTGTACTCCCCTCTTATCAGGCCAATAATTAAGTATGATGCTCCCTTTAGTTGTACCTGATCAGACATATGCAGCAATTACAGTGACCTCAGATGTTCCTTACAGAAATAATATAAAGCATAATTGTCTTATGCAAAGTGCCTTAAAGCCCTTTCACTCTACTCAGTCTCCTATAGATTGCTGAGGGGTGATCTATGTCTGGCTTACAATGCATCCACAAACCCTACACTTATGAATCTCCTGCATATTCGTAAGTCAAACAGTACCAGAAATACAATATCTAAGGTCCTGAATTTTGTCTGCGACTTAAACACAACATGCTGGAGAGACAGATATGTGTCCCAGAGACTGCCCCTCCTATGGAACAGGCTTTCCAACCACATGAAGCTGAATTCATCTATTACCCAGTTTAAGTGCAACCTAGACCAGTGGGTGGGGAATAGGAGATTTACACTGGGTGTGGCACCCATGTCCCTTATGGACAGAGGTAGCTTCTAAATATCTGGGCATCAGTGTCCTAGTTGGATACAATAAATCATTATTCTGTCAGGAAAACTTGGCAAGGCTTAGAAAGTCCCTTGGGTTGTTAGCCTAGTAACACTCTATGAATCTATGACTAACTAGAAGAGATAAAATCTGATACATTAACAGCTAGACAATTGTTTAAGACTGAAAGCCAGCCTTAAGAAATTTGTTAGGTGATTAAGCTATATTTAATAATAAATTATAGAAAGTGTATTGATGCCAGTTATACTATGTATAAGATTTAGATCAGTACTCACATGTTTATTAGGGTCAGAATTTTTCTATTTGTGTATGTTGTTTAATCCACTGCTCTCCTTTATTAAATATATGATTTGAATACCAATTACTTCAAATTATTTTTGCAACATGAATGAAGTTTGAGAAGATCATATTCTTAGAACAAAAATGTTACTTCTAATAGGAAAAATGGGGGTTGTTAAAAAGGTCAGATGGGGAATTAATAGTAATACAACTCTGAATTATACATGTTAATGATAATACAGGAGACAAATGTAATATTTGCATGCCTCATTACTGATAAAGAACTGTAGGAACAGTTAATGAAATACTATTATATTCCAAGAAAGCTTCTGTCTGTAAAGATCATTATTGCAAGCTATTCCCTAATGCAGCATGCTAAGGGCTCTGTGGACAACACAAGGATTAGTGGAGAGAATAGGCTTTCTTCTTATGTGTTTTCCCAGTGAGAATTTACCTGAACTCCATTGGTTTAGTCTCATACAAGAATAAGTGCTCAAATATATATTGCTTGCAAAACTTGACTGACAGATTCTAAGAATCTACATTATTGCAGCATGTTAAATAAATAGGTCAAGTATAACTTTTCAAATGCTTAAAATATCAAAATTAATATCATTCTATGGGTGCAAATAACATACTTCTTTCATTCTTTTGTACTTACCAAGTGGGGATAAAAAATGCTCTGATTAGGGTGCACCAGATTTGTCAAGTAGTATTTGAATTCACTGGTCATCACATGCCAAAGGATTCGATCATCTGTTTAAGTATTGTGCATGGCATATTAAGCAGCAGTATATTGTGCCTCTCCCCTCACTCTGGTAAGAAAGCTTTAATGGTTAATTCTGGAGGACATTTCTTTAACAACCGAAAAAAAAAAAAAAACTTACCCAAATTGTACGCCATCAGTAGCACAAATGTTTTGAAGAAAGGTAGGTGTACAGCAGAGACCATCTTTGCTGTGTAGCTTCTGTGTTTTTGTGATTTTAATTTATTCTTTTATCTCTTTCATTGTAAATGAATTTATCAGCTCTTCTATTTGAATTACATTGAGCTTAATATTTTAGTCTGCTCTTGTAAGAAAAATATTAATTCCTGATTGTTAACTATCAGCATTTTTCATAGACATTACAGAAGTAACACCAACAGTTGTTAACTGTATTTATTTTATTATATTTTTTCCACTTTGTATTATAAATAATTTTATTTTGTAGCTGCTAGCTATACTCTTGATTATACACAATCACTTGTTTATGCTACACCTTTCACTGAATAAGGTAGAAAGGCAGTTAAACTTTTACAGGGGTTTTTCCTGTCTTTCTGTCACTCAGCTATTGCACGTGAGCATTTATTTATTTAGTCATTGTCTAGGACCAACTTTTTCAATTCAACATCACTATGAAACCAATACATACAATAGCACTCAAAGGTTTGAGGAAAAGAAACTAATCCTGGATGGCATATCAGTGTATTGCAGCTGTATATGAATACAATAGTCTTAATAAAGTCTTTATTTATTGTCTTTCTTTTGTGACCTACAAAAGTAATACTTTTTTGACAATCCTACAAATGGTTTACATCTCCCTGCCATTGATCTTTATGTACCTTAATTCATGGATAAAGTCTAGAAGGCATATAACACACAACAGAACTATGCAGAATATACATAGTTTATTGCTACATTGTGTGAATTGCAGTGAAATCCTTTATTTTCAAACATTTGGTCACTTGTTAGAATCTAGCATTACAGGTGAATTTATTTTATTATCGTAGATTTGGATAGTTTCCATGCTATGGACAGAAAGTGGTGAAAATGTAAGCTTATATTCTACTATATTCTCATATGAATTATTTAATACATCACAATTGTCATCATAGCTATAATATCATGGACTGGTGTGTAAAACGTGTAATGCAGTAACTGATGCAACCCTGCACCATTATCACATTTTATTGTCTGGCTCATTTAAAGAATTTTAACAGTTGATATCCAGGCTGCCTAGCCGTAGTAGAATCTTTTAAAAAATAATTATATCCCTCCAGTGTCTTAGATAAGATTGCCTTCTTTGTAAAATCTGATCGGCTGCTGTATCATAATTTTGATAGTGTGAAACATACTTTGAATGCAGACACAAATTTGTTAGCGTTAGTAATGTGCCACTTAAGTTAATTACAATTGGTGCCTAAGGTACCAGGTGCATTCTCAAATGATTTAATGCTACAGGGAACCTGGGCTGCCAAGGTTATGAGAGCTACTGCCTTATGACATCTAACTGATGAATGCGATGAGTAGGCTATTAGTTCATGTCTATACATTTATGATATTCTAACAATAACAACACACCTGTTTTGCAATAAACCTGTATCTTGTGACAGCTATAATGTCTGTTAACATTCAATGAATGAAGTCCTGCCATATTTAAATATAAGGCTTTTACAGTGATAAGTAGAGTTTCTACCAGATGAAGAAATACGACTTGTTGCAAATACAGCATGATAAAAATTAAATGTGTTTTTTTTTGAAGGGGCAAGCCCCCTGCACTCCATGTGGGTGGGCAATTCCCTGACACTCACCCAAACTTTTAGCTAAAAACTTCACAGCTACACCAAGAAAAAGAAAAGTGAAATCTTATAAAATAAATTTATCAGCTAACGGCTACTGCTAATTCATTCTAAAGACATGCTTCTGGAGCATTTCTCCCCGGGCCTCCGCTGAAAACAGGATCTGTGGAACCTAGTCGGACTTTCCCGGTCAACAAATGTTAAATAAAATAAAATAAAAATAAATAAATCAATGCCTGTACACACTCAGAAACTGCAACAGCAGTGATTTATTATAGAAAACTGCTACCACGAAGTTTAACATTGGTGAATAATAGTAAGATATATCGAATCTCATCCAGTTTGAATTTCGTGAGGTACAGGGAAGCCAACTGTAAGTAGATCACTTTTTTCTGAATAGCTGTTTGCCACATATCTCACTTAAACATTTGAATTTCCACACAACAGTCTAGTTAGTCTAAAGTCACAAATATAATATTATTGGCTAAAGAAATGGTCAAGACAATATGTAAAATAAAATGATGCAATTTTCCACATAAACTAAACAAAAAACACTGCAGGATTGGTGGTGGAAAGAAAAATAAATCTTAACTATCTACACACTGATATCTCAAATACATTCTCTTTAGAATAACATGGCAACAGATTACTTTTTCCTCTAGATACACAGAATTCACTCATCCTTTAACTAAATGGTGACTTTAACTTTGTTGATTTAAAAAACAGGAAAATGATAGTGAAGAGGACCCCTAATTCCTGATCTAAGCAAGAACAGAAAAAACAAAACAAAACCAAATGATCTAGTATAAGATACATTAACAAATGCTGCTTTCATAACATAGATGTTAATCCATTCACTTGTCAAAGCATATCCATATGTTGTCAGTTGTGCTATGCTGATCTGAAAGATTGTCCGTATTGAACAAGAGTATAACTAGTACAGCTAGACCCTAGGATCAAATATGCAGACATCAATAAAGAAAACATGACACATTTCAGAATAAGCACATCTGATTCATGGTATGACCTGAATTAGCATTTTTAATTGCATTAGGACTCAAGCAGAAATGTATTCTTCAGACCCATCAGATAGTGTGAAAACAAAATATTTAGATTTGTTCCACTTGCTGATCTAAATTCTCACCATTGCAACCTATATGAAAAGGCATACCGGCTATCAGTGACAAACAAATCCATATTTTTACTAAGTACTCTGCAATTTAAAATTCTAAACCAAGGATATTGTCCACTACTTAAAAGATTGCAAATTCTAAAAAAAGGCTATTGTCCACTACCTAAAAGATTATTTTAATTCAGGGAACCAAATTACTCCCTTAACAACATCCAGGAAGCTTCAATCACTCTTCTCAGACCTAGATTTCAACTTGTTACTGGAGAAAGAAGCCTTCCCGCGGTGGTGGTGCTGCGGTAGCGTTGTCGCCTCACAGTAATATGCTGTCTGGTTTGATTCTCAGCTAGAGCGTCTTCTGTGTGGAGACATGCATGAATGGGCGTACCTTCGTTGAAGGTTGTGCATCAGGGCTGGTAACTCGGCATGTAAAAATCAACTACCAATCATTAGCAGACCGGAGTTCCGCTGTGGCGACCCCCTAACCAGGAAAGGCCGAAAGACACAACAACTGGAGAAAGAAGCCTTCTGTAGAATATAATCAGCAATGTGAAATTTGTTGCAAGTAGAAATAAAAAGTTCAGAAACATTGGGATTATTCAAAAGTAATTACAACTATTTCTACAAGATGAATCAAAGTGCACCTCTTTTCATCATATTGACTTGACAGAAAACAAAAGTTAAGTATAACCGATTGATTCAATGGCATAAACATTTTTCAGAGTTATGTGCAATAGTTAATTTCCAGTACTCATTGTAAATATAATTTCCTACTGTAAATAGAATTTCTTGCTGTTCAGTTCTATTACGCATTGTAAATAAAACTCTTTATGAAAACATACTACCGTTTCTCTTAATGCAACAAATGGAACTTGCACAGAGGTTCCTCACAAAAAGAATACAGATCTCTAACAACATGTCCCATGCAGATCATCTCAAAGTCCTATAGGCGATCTATGCCTGGCATACAAGGCATCTCAGGATGTTTGTCTGGTGGACCTCTTGCATATCTGCAAAACAAATAGCATCAGACTTCAACCTTACTTGTTTATTAGTTTTTAGTTTGTGGTTGTGTTTATTCAACTTTACTTGTGACATAAAAAGGACATGGTGGAGGGATATGTATGTGTCTCAGAAAATACCCGTTCTATGGAACAGGCTTCCTACCCATTTGAAACAGAGTTCTTTTCTGACCGTATTCATGCATAACTTGGACCAGTGGATGTGAAATCAGAAATTAAATCCTGATCTGTCACCTATGTCTCTAACAGGTAGAGGCAACCTGCAGATGTTTGACAACTGATGCCCTAGCTTACCCATACCTGTAACAATAAACTCCAGGACACAAAACCTATTGGATACATTTTAGGACACATGGTTAGGCTTAAAAAAAGCCTCTCTGGTCATTAGCATAGTATATATCTATGAACATCTGAACCTATGTACCTTGTACATAAACTGCTGCAGTTCTTGAGCTAAATGTATGTATGTTGTATTGGTATGTATGTTATGTTAATTACTTCATACTATTGTTCTGCATGCAATGCATAAATGTTTATCAGTATACTGCCAGCATTCTGTAGTTTTGTGCCCATTGCATGACTAAAAAGGGTCAGTAGACCATTTCACTTTCCTGGTTAACAAACTGTAAAATAAATAAAATAAATAAATAAAATATGAGTGTATGAGAAACTGGGTACTTAAATTGCCTAAAAGACTCAATGAAATATTAAATACACAGAAATAGCACTAATAAAATATTTTGAATATTATTACTTTTCTTTAATTTGCAAAGAAGGATTTTAAATCCTTTGTTATATAATAAATATCATATAACCATTTAAAATTTTAGATTTAAAGTATTGCTCAGTACTTCTGAGGCTTACTGAAATGATTTCTTTAATATATTATTTTTTTATTAGGTTGCATCGACAAGGTGAATCTTGTTTCAGCTTATTAACCCAGAAAGCAACAGTATGCTGTAGCTCAGGGCCAAGAAAGAGGAATGATTTTAAATACAGAAAGAATATTACACAACTCAGAGGTGTATTCAGCAGCATTGCTGCCTCACAGCTCTTTGTCTGACTCCCAGTTGGTTGCTTTTTTGTGTGGAGTCTGCACATCTTCTATGTGCCAGTTTTTATTGTCTTTTATTGATTGATTGATTGATAGACATTTTTCTCTCCCAATTCCAAAAGATATGTCATTAGTTTTTTTTTTAATTTGTCATCAGGCATGTGTGTGTGCTGTGTGAGTAAACAACGTCCTGTGGGGGAATGTTTTTCTGCCTTGTGCCCAGCGCTTGACCCTTGCGCCCAGTGCTTGAGTGGTTATGCTCCCTCATATGCCTATATAGGAAAACATGGGTATCCAGGAATGATTATTTATTGTTACTGGGATCACATGATGAACTTCCAGTGATTCCAGACTTCATTGATCCTGGAGCAGTCTGAAAAAAAGAAGCTACTGATGCCATCTTCACTGAGGACCACTGGCATTACTCCTTGTTCTGCTCCTTCAGGTGCTGTGAGACATATTGTTAGCGAGCACTGTCCCATAGATGAGTTTGTATTCTGATGTGCAAATAAGCTAAGGCTTTGGCATCCTTCATATTCAAACTTTTACTGAGAGGCCAGCATTCATTTCTGTTTAGCAGAGTGGATGAGGAATAATAACTTTTCATTAGATTTTTGCACTCATGTAAGTCACTGGAGGATTGACATATCTTTTAATATCAAGTCTTTGTATAAGATTAAATGATCTTCAGAATGGTAAATCTCTGGCTGTGCTGTTGCATAGAAGATTTGTGAGACAAATTAATTGTACTGTGTCAGTTTCATAAGATAAAAAGCCTGGAGTAAATTAAGTACCTTAGGTATCTAGGTAACAAAAATGATCATGCTTCCATTTTCCCACCCTTTCCCTGGCACATAAATTAATCAGTTGTTTTGCCTGACTCTGCCTTCCTGAGCTTCCAACCTATCTTAAAGCCTTTGGGTTACGTACAAAAAAAAAAAAAACTCAGTTTGGCCTGGCTCTGTGGTACAGAGGGATGAAGTCTTGACTATGACCCCATGTTACACAAACTGGATTAGCTCTAACATGCTGGAGGAACCAGGTAGGGAGGATAAGACTAACTGGAATACAGTGGGAGCACTGATGTTGTATCCCTGGAGCACTAGCCTGGTAGTCATATACTGCTCTGTGCAGGTACACTGGCTGGGAAAGACTCCATGAGAGACTTTTTCTACAGCAGACAGTGAAGCTGAAAGGAGCTGCTCCTGGGCTTAAGAACTCTAGGAGTATGATAACTTGCCACTCCATTGCACCTGGAAGCTGGTCTTTCATTACCACCTGACTTACACCATAAGGGAAGCAGATGGGCTGATAAAGCTCCCCAGGCAGGTACAAATGAGTCACAGCACTCTTACCTAGTCTATGAATGCCTAACACTCACCCCTGAGAGAATAAATGATCAACCCATTGGATAAAAGTAGTAGACCCATTGGACAGGTTTAACACAGGTGTAAGAGTCAGAGCAGTGAGGAGAAAAGATTGGTTTGAATTTCTTTCATCTGTATTCTAGTGCTCACCCTAGACATAGTATTTTCTATTGCAATGAAGTTCTCCATCTATATGTCAACCAGTTGTTTCTGCAGCTCTATATTTTGGGCAAACAAAGACTGTAAATGCACTATATTTTTGCTGAGGGACAATACAGCCATCAAAATGGAAATACAAGTCAACTGGTGTTTTTAGGAGAATAGCAACATATAGAAGCATTTTCTCCACTTTGCATTGCTGTAGTTAATCTCCAGCCCAAAAAGTTACAAGCTAATTTTTGATGGCTTTCTAGGATCTGACACTATATTTATTTTACTGGACATTCACTCAAGTAATCACAACATTTCTGATGAAATGGGTTAGATTTTATTTTCTCCAATACAGTGGACCTTAATGCCTCTCCTCAATCATCGAGTATACCTAACTCTCCTAGCCTTCCCCAGCCTTGTTGTAATTTGGGTTGGGGCTGACAAAGAGATCAATGCATCCTGGGATTACATCATATAACTGTCCTACTTCCTACTTCCTACTTCCCTGCATACTCAGCTGTTACCATCTGAGGGCAAGCATACAGTGGGGCCATGTTTGTGCATCATCTAATTTCTGCAGCAATTCAACCAATATCCTCCACCCTCACCTCTAAAGACAACACACAATATAATTTTATATTTTATGTTTAAGATCTATTATCTAGGTAACTGAAGTAGTTCAATGACCTTTTCAATCACAGCATGAGTCAAAATGCAGTACAATGTTCACACTGTGTATATAGTTCTTAGGTTCATATGCAAGTATTAGGTTAGTTGCCCTGGTGGGCTGTTTTAGGCTTAGCTAATTTCCCTGTTTGTGCTTGAAATAACCTATCTCATTTTGTTATAGATTGGCCTTACCTGTCCCATGGTCAATAATTAGATATTACCCCTAATGAGAATAACAGGGATCATACCATGGATAATTTCAAGGGTCCCATACATGGGATAAAGCATTTACGAGCTGCCTCTCTCCATTAATAGTACAAGGAACAGTTGAGGGGTACATTTTCTGTTACTCCAACCATAGATCCAAGATGCGCTTGAATAAGGACAGGTATGAACTTTGTTTTATGTGGGTGGGGAGTCTATTCCAGAGAAGTGGCATCCCCTGTCAGATATACCTGTCCCTCCAAACTATTCTGTTGATGTTGAAGAAGAGGTTTAGATCCATAGACCAAATATTTCTGATGCCATCTGACTTGCTGATGTTCAATGAATCCATCACTAATGGTTCGGAGGAAACCTTGTACATAAGACACAGATCACCTCTTAGGAGTCCGTAGGATACCGAGTATAGAGACATGGTTTTGAGTCTATCCATGCCATGTAAAACATGTTGTTTAGCCCTTGTATCCTTTTTGTAAGATAGCTCTCTGGGTGTTCCAGTTGTTACATGTGCCTGGAAAGATACAGGCCAAAGGGGGCATTATATTCAATGACTGGCCTAATGAGGGCTGAGTAAAGGGGAACAATGACATCCCTAGATTTAGACACAATCCCTTTGTTTATAGCCCGTGCAATATAGAACAACTTTCTTAAAACAATGAACACATGTTGATCAAATGAAATGTTACTCTCCACATAACTTCCCAAATCCTGAACAACTGGGTCAGCTGTTAAGGGCATGTTGTCAATGTGGTATTTCCCTGGAGTAGAAGACTTCCCAAAGGACATAATAATGCATTTTTTTGGTATTTAGTGTCATTCCATGATTTTGACATCAGTTAAACCTTCCTGCAAGATAGTTAAGTCATTTGAGGATTCAGTGACTGCTGCTTGCAGTCATCTGCAAATTTAGTCAGCCAGAGCCCTTTGCTATTGTCTTTTACTGTAGAACAGTAGATGCTAAATAGTAGAGGTCGCAGCACAGAACCCTGGAGGACTCCACCTGTGACTGATCTCTTTGTGGAGGTAACTTCCCCTATTTTTAATTACCTGCATCCTATCTGTGAGCAAAATGGCAATCTAGTGGGTGACAGAGGGGTTTATTAACAGTTCATGTATATTTATATGGCCACACAGCAGTTGCAACAATTTATTAAGTAGTGATTAAAGCATTATAGTAAACATATCTATCTGTGTGCAGATATTTACAATAAATTCACTGATGGCTGCACTTTCCGGTATGCAATTTTACAGCTGCAGTTTATTATGCTTCCAGTAGCATTAATATCTGTTCACTACAATTAATATTTATGTAGTATGTCTGCAATTGGTATAATACTTTGGAACACTTCTTTCAAATAGTTTCAATTTGCACAAATGTGTTTTTGTACATTATGTAGTTAAAATATAAATGTAATAGGCTTATCAACTGCTCAGCTGACAGCATTTCAATAGTTTTGATTTATAAATCTAATTTTTCTTACATGTCAAGTAGTCAATGTTTCTGTATAGTATAACTAAATATTCCAAAAGGCTCAGTATCATGGGTAGGACAGATGTTAATTATTGATATCAAAGTATTTCTGCATTTATTGGCTAACAGACTGTTACAATTCTTGTCTGTTCCTGTACACCATGGGAAGATGAAGCATCAGAGAGAAGGAGACAAATAAAAAAAGGGCCTGTGGAGTCACAATACTGTACAAAAATGTTCTGCAGCTTACCCTTTCGCCACTAAATACTCCACAATTTGGTAAGGCAGAAATTCTCGTATCTACCCTAAAACATTATCCATCACATGTGCTTATTTGCCACCTGGTAATAACATCTCTATTGCAGAAGACGTCTTCTGCTGGGTCTCATCCAATATCTCTTAAGAAAAATTCATACTGGGTAATTGTAATATTGACCGTCTCTCTCTCTCTCTCTTTCTCCTCTGACTTATCTAACCAATGAATAAACCTCTATGATCTCTCAGAGCTAATAATCACTTCCAATTATTATAATAAAAACAACACTTCACTGGATTCTTACCTCAATGCCTCATAAAATCTTTATCATGGATACTCTTCCAGATACCCTACGTGATCATCTCCCTAGCTATGAATAAGAAAACAAGCTAATATTCAAAAGCAGCCAAATTAAAGCATAGCACATAACCTCACAAATTTGAACAAAAATGTCTTTATCTCCTGTCTAAAACTGTGTAACTGGAATGCTCTAAAATACATTCCACTGGATGATGCAGTAGCTCTCTTTAATTCTACTTTCTTGAACATCTTAAATTAACTTGCTACGCTCAGAAAAAAAGAGAGGTAGGGCCAAACCTCTTGAAATGCAAAACACCTTATCAGACATACAGACAGAATCTAGAATACATGGCTAGCCAAAAAAACCCACTAACAAATCTCCAAATATTCATAGACATTAGAAACTCTAATTTAGATAAAAATACACCATACTAACCTCTAACATAAAACTACAAAAATCTCCAAAGCACGCTGTTCCTCTATAAACCAGCTGCTCAGTCCTGGCTGCACCATTGAGCCAAATCCTACACTTAACACTAACAACAACTCACTGTGCTCAGTCTTTCAACTCTCATTTCATTCAGTCAGTCTCATCACTATTCCAAATCCCTCTAATACCAATAACAAGTCAACAGCACCACCAACCATTCCTCTTCACAACCTCTCCTTCGACCCAGTCTCCACTATTTACATAAAAAAATATATATATTACTTAAATTGAAACCCACCACCTTAGCCCTCTGACAACCTTCTGGGTGAATACCTTAAGACAGCTGCAGAAGCAATAGACTACCCCATCTCAAGTCTAATAAATCACTCCATCAGTGAAGCACATGTCTCTATCCTATGGAAAAAAGCCACATAGCCACATTCTTCTCCTCCACAAAGAAGGGCATTCAACCGAACTATCAAATTGCAGACCCATTGCCATCCTCTCCCTCCTATCAAAAATACCCGAAAAATGCATCCAGTCACAGCTATTACATTACCTCACACAAAATAACCTCCTCTTTTCATCCTAGCTTCCATCCCCATCACAGTACAGAGCTCTTGGCTTTTACCAACAGAACCTGTACCAAAGTAAAAAATAATTAAGGAAAAGGCCCCAAATTAGGGATGCATTTTAAATATTGACACTAATATCTTAGAAATTCTCAAAATGATTTCTCATTTTAGGGGGAATGGAACAACTCTTTAAGAAACATCAAGAGGTGTCCCTCCAAGATAGAGACAGTTGAGAGGTCTGCCTCAGTTTGTCTACTACTTTGTATAGTTTCACCAATAGACTAAACACAAATAGGAATGATGGAAACCCAGTATCTGCCCTCTTCCTTGATTTATCCAAGGTCTTTGACACTGTCTCTCACTCCATTCTCCTACACAAACTTCATAACCTAGGACTCAACACCACTGCTATACCATGGTCCTGTACCTACTTCCAAAACAGAGTTCAAGTGGTCAAGTGGCAAAAAGACATTTCATCTTTCCTGCCTGTCCCAGTTGGTGTACCACACGGGTCAGTCTTGGGACCCATTCTCTTTAACATCTTTATCAATATAAAGCCTGTAAAACTGCATCCCTAGTACAGTATGCAGATGATGCCACAGTTATCTGTATCACAAAAAACATCAACAGCCTACAGGAACTTACCCAGGAGTCCTTCTCCTCTATAGAAACCTGATCAATATCCACCCAGCTATTCCTAAATCCAAAAAAATCCAAACTAATCTTATTTATGCCCAAATAGCTATCAGTCAACAAATCCTCCTTCTCACTTACCTTATCCAACAAAACAAAAATTTAACTTAACACATATACTAAATTGCTAGGCCTCTAAGAACCTAACATTTGACACACACATCCAAAATATAGTGAAGAATTTACATCAAAAACTACATTCGCTCCATACAGCCAAACTCTTCCTCTCAGACACTATAAGAAAACACATTGCTTCTTCTCTTGCCTGCTCTAAAATATTCTGCACCCATACTTAGCATCCAAGTGACCTGGCTAAACAAACTTGAGCACTATTACTCCAAAGTAGCATGATTTGCTGCCAACCTTCTAAATAGAATCCACTGATATGCCTCCCTAAGGGATTTACAGTCGCTGGAATTCCCACACAATCTAACCTACTCACAACTTCAGAAATCCATTGTGTATGAATCGAACAACTGTCCATTCATCTCTGACCTCATACAAATATATATATATAACCCTTCTAGTCCACTATGTCCATCAGACAAATACCTATTGCATGTCTCCAAACCTCAACAATTCTGCTGGCAAATCATTACTCTCCCACAGCCTTGCTAAATCATGGAACTCCATTCTACTAGCAATACGACAATAACACTGCCTAAAGTCATTTAAAACTCAACTAAAGTCCTACCTATTTATTTACCAGCTCTGTATATGTGATGTTCCTGGATAATCTCCAAACATTTATTAATTGTCACCACTCTTTTATGCAACTGTCCATGTTATAGTTACTTCTTGACAATCTCTAACTATCTGACTATCATCTACCCCTCTGTGCTACTATTCCTATCTCACACTTACCTGGACCGCCTCAATATTCCTTCATAATTTGTAACCATTTTCACTCTATAATTACGTCACTGTCTCAATATCTGTTTACAGTTGGTTCCATTTGAAAATAACTAAACTCTTATAAGCTTGATATTGCTAATATTTTATTGTATTCTTGTGTTAACTGTCATGTTTTCATTAACTGTCATATCATTAGTATTCTTTCTATGCGGATTTATTATTCTGTTTATGTACATTTACTGTTCTATATGTGTACATTTGATTAAATGTCATTTTAATACTATTCTACACATGCATGTATGTATGTACATTTATTATGCAAATCTTGTGTAACTGACTGCTACTCATTTTTTCCTGCACCTCCACTGAAAATGGGAGCGGTGCCCAGCTGGACTTTCCTGGTAAACAAAAGCAAGCAATAAATAAATAAATAAATACCTACATACATACATACATACATACATACATACATACTGGCTGCAATTTGTAAGGAGATTTTCATTTTGGTGATCAGGAAAGAAGTTATATATGGATAGGCATTAATCTGGAAGTAATGAACCTTTGAGGTACTTATTTTTTCTGATCCATACATTCCTCAGGCTGACCATCAGCGACTTAGCACTGCTGCTATGTCTATGTGCTCTCTGTGCTAATCCCAGGGTTAGGACTGAATTGGCTATCAGAGTTGGGGAGTGAAAGTGAAAATTTACAACCTCGCTAGCAGCCAACAGCATCATATACACTGTCCTACATGCCAGGTAATTTTCTTAGACCCTACCAACTTGGCATAGTGTTATGCTGTGAGGCTAGGAGGAAATGAGGCATGGCTTTTGCAGATGTGTCTCCCTGACCCTAAGATAGCCTTGCCACCTTTTCCATCCTGCATCTCCAGCTAATCATTCCATGCACCAGCTTCCATCAGGGCTTAATGAGTGATCTGCTTACACCACCACACTCCTACCCTCAAGGATAGGCATGCCTATCTTCCATGCCATTCCTTCAACCACCAGGGAAAATAATCCAGTCTGAATCACTTAGACTCATAATCAGGGCTTTATCCCTATGCACAATTGGAGTGAATTGGACTTTATGGATGATGAATGTTGATGAATACTGAAATGGATTTCTAAAGGGAGTGACCACCAATAACAAACAAGTAATAGATACTATGATTGCATTTATAAGCAGTATATCATGTGAGGGTGTGCATATTCACACTCACACACACACACAGACTCACATGCATGCATGCACACAGAGTATCTTGGGAGCTAGGCATGTAGGCACGCTGGCTTAGATGTTTATCACACTATCTTCAGCTTGTATACAAAACATCATAACAAAGTTGATGAGGTACACAGACAATATTCATTATTAATTACAACTTCTGAGGTTGAAAATGTAGAGAAATAAACATTAAAGACAAGTAAATCCTGTTATGGGATATTTTTTCAAGAGACAGTAGAAAACATCAAATTTTGATTTTTGTTTCATAATACTGAGGGCTTTATACAGGGGGTTCATTTTCATTTACATAATTTTGAAATAAGGGGCTGTGATAAGAAAGAGTTGATTTTAATAACTGCATTTATTAGCAGCATAGCAGTATCATGGGTCTATTTTGAAACATCGAACGCTGAAAACAGCGAATGATGTTTCATAGACACATTTTCAGCGAAAGCTGAAAATGTCGAAACCACAGAGCAGCAATTTCTTTCCTAGGGAAAGAAATCACTGTTCCAACCCAAAAAAAAACACTTACAAACAGATGCACACATACCCTAACCCTAATTGTACCCCCCTCCCAAAAACCAGTAAACAACTAAATACACATATGCACGTAACCCAACCATACATCTAACTGAAAAAAAACAGTAAACATTTTAAAACATATGCACTTACCTTAACCCGCACCCTAACTGTCAAAGGAAAAAACTTCAAAGACCAATTCACGTAAGGTTCAAGTATGGCACCCTTTATTACTTGCAGCAAGGAGACAAAACATGCAGATACAGGATTTGTCTAAATTACTAGTGAACAGTATGCTACTTTTATACAGTTCTTTCCATGTTACACAGAAATGTTGCTTCTGTTGCTGACGTAGTTAGACACAGCTTTCTGTATTGTTCTACAGAAAATGTTACTTAGATTTCCTGCTGACATGTTCAGATTTAAAACTCACTATGTGTTACATAGAAAATGTTACTTAGATTTCCTGCTGACATGACTGGATTACAAAAAAACATTTGAAAAAAAAAACAACCTGGCCTTGGGGCTTATTTTTAGCCTACTACAAACTTTCTATTCTTCAATTGTGCAGTTCTAATATACATGTGTTACATTTCAAGGTACATTTCTAGCTTAGGTACAAGTAATGCTGACTACGATTTATACTTTCAAGCAGCCTTTGTTTTCATTATCAATAGCTTCAGCAGCTGTGTACTTTCTCATGGCATAAGCAGAAAATCAATAACTCTTTGTTAAGTCTCATGACACTAGTAGAAATGAAACACTTATTATTATTATTTTCATGACATTAGCAGAAATCAAATGCTTTCCTGTTAATTTCCAAAGCAAAAGCAGATCATGGCTGCACATATTTTCATGACATAACAGGATTGGAATGTCTCTAGTAGCTTGTGCAGATTCATGCAGTGTGAACAGAATAAATGCATTAACCCTTTTGAACCTTGAATGCACTAAGCACATATTACTAATGCATATTTTTCTAACATTTCCCCCCTTTTAATACTTTTATTCTACTTTCAAAATAAGCATAAACAGTTTTTCTTCCCCTAAACTCTTCCTACTCAGGATTTGCAGTTAAGAGAGTCATTCAGTTTAAACTTATGAAAGCATTTTCAATTTTTCTACAATTCTTCAAGTTCAGCACCTTGGTATAAGGTTTCTGAAACTGACATGTCTACAAAGTCTTTAATCAGTCTTTTCATGCAGGGGATGCAGCAGCAAACACATACCATCAGTAGGATCATTCCTACACAGATGTTGATCAGGATGTTCATCAGGATACTGCCCCACCCCCCCAAACAATCTCTGGAAAAAGTCCATCAATGGATTTGGTCCTGGTTTGGTCATAGCCGACACTTGCTGAATTACCTCAAGGTGATTGTCTATCTCGTGTTTGTGGTCAGGACTATACGAACAGCACTCAAGTACCTCCTCTCGCAGCTAGGGTGAAGTCAAGAGCCATGCGGTTTTGAAGCACTACAGTTCTCATGGCAGTCATTTCATCAGTCACCAATTCTAGAGCAGAAAAGGTTGCATTGCTCATTATTTAGAGAAGTTTAGACAGTTTTCTAAGTTCCCAGATCGATTTCATTGCTCCATAAGCTGGCAATACACCTGCCCACGAGATGATGGTATCACCCAAGTCCATATGTGACAGTCTATTTTTCCCTAGGCCCACAGCATGATGGTTTTTCCAGCCCGCATTGATTTGCCCTACTGGATTGACAGGCTTCTTGATTTCTCGTCGAACATTTTGAATTTTCCCCTGAGGCAAAACTGCTGTGTGTCGTATGGCTGGAACCAGGTACCCCAAATAACAACTGCCGGACCAATTCTCAGGTAACCACTTGTATGCTTTCCTACCACATACAAAATAACTGCCTTCTACTTTGGTAGTAACTTTACTATGTCCTGGCTCTGGATGAAACATTTTTTTGTCAACTATAATCAGTTGTTTATAGAGGTCAGCTTTATGTCTTCCTTTATCAGTTGTCCTATGCATCTGTTCAAAAAATGAATCATAGCTTGTGTTGCAATAGGAACCTGTGTTATCAGTTTTATTGTAGCATCTATAGGGAACAGTCACATTGCAATTGCTCCAACCCACCTGAATTGTATCATTTTTGTAAAAACACACAGTCTCCTTCTGTTGAACAGACAAGTGCAATGCTACTTTATCTTGTGATGTAACATCTGATGTATCATAGACTAAATTTCCCAGGTCTTGTTGGCTCCTAGGGGGACTGAAGTTAACAATATCCCCCATATGCTGTTGGCAAAGCTGTGCAAATCCAGCAATTCGAAACATTGAAGGTCTCAGCATACACATATTTGATTGCCTGGTAAGTGTTAAAGTTCGGGTGCCACTCTGCACGTTTGTTCAGTCCAATTTGTGTGGCTGAGAAAAAGAATGGCCACAACAAAAAGATTATTGTCACTAGTATAGTCAACAGGATGGTTATGCAATACTTCTGTAGAAATGGTTGTCCTGCATTTCTGCTTTCTCCGACTCTTCCGAATAGGCACATCCGGATCTTACTGGATCCTGTCATCTTTATTTCAGACATGCATTCTTACTCTCTGCCCTAATAGGACCCTCAGCACTGATGGTTTCTTCACTGGGGTTGAGAAGGATCAGTCCTATTGATCTGACCCCCCTTTGTAGCCAGACTTTGTGCTGAGGGCCCCGATGGAGAGGTAAGATTTTTGTCCAGTTTAAAGTTCTTAACTAGTTTGCAGTGCATCAGGTGGATCCACAAAGCTCACTCTGCTATCTTGACTGCAGTGGGTGTCAAAAGAAGCACCTGGTAGGGACCTTCCCACCTTGGTGATGTCCAATTTTCTTTTTAATATTTTTCACCCAAACCCAGTCCCCTGGGATCACTGCCACCTCAGATGTTTCGGTTTGTTCTTTATCTGAAACAGAATTTGACTGCAACAGATGTTTAGAATTCAACAAATTTCTCATATATTCAGCTAGTGTATAGTCAGCTTCCTGGTCTACGGGCATGAGAAGTTTCCACTGGGGTGTATAATAAGCCCTTCTAAATAGTTTTTCGAAAGGAGTCAATCCTTTTGCAGTCAGAACAGTTCTCATGCTCAGCACTGGGTTGGGAGGGTGGCCTAATGGTTAAGGTGCTTGCCTTACAAGGGATAACTGGCTAGGCTTAAAATGGCTCACAAGGGCAGTTAGCTTAGTACTAACCTATGAACAGTGCCAGGGGCAAACAATACAGCCAATTCTTTTCTGTCTCAGCTATTAATTTTCTTAATTTATTCTTTAATATTCCATTATGCCTCTCAACTAGCCCTGCAGATTGCGGATGGCATGCACAATGATTTTTTAAAGAAATACCAAAATGCTTACTTAACTGCTGTATGGTTTGGTTTACAAAGTGTGTACCATTGTCACTGTAGATCCTTTCCAGAATGCCGAATCTAGGGATGATTTCTTTGACAAGAACGTTTGCCACCGTAGTCGCATCTGGATTTTTGGTTGGAAAGGCTTCCACCCATCTGGAAAACATATCTACAATGACAAGACAATACTTCTTATTTTCGCATTTGTTCAATTCGATGAAATCCATACAGATAATGTGAAATGGATATGGTGGTGTAGGGAAACTCCCTTGCTTGGGCTTTAACACCCCTTGTGCATGATGTTTGTTACAAATTTGGCACATCAAACAGAATTTTTTAGAGTAGTTTGTAAATCCGTACGTTGTGAACACCTGGTTCACCAGTTGTACCATCCCCCCTGTTGAGACATGGCACTGCCCATGGCTCAACAAAGCTGCATATCTAAACAAATTAGATGGTAGTATCGGTTTCCCTTCTTTAGAGATGTACAGCCCCTTTTCGAGAATTGCTCCTCGTTTTACCCATCTTTGTTTTTCAGCTTGCGTAGTGAGTGTCTGCATTGTTTTTAACATTTCTAAATCTAAAATCTCAGAGGGTTGTAGTTCCTCATTTAAAAGAAATACTTCAGAAGCTGCTTGTTTTGCAGCTGTATCAGCTCTCGCATTAGCTTTTGAAATCCTATCTTGTTGCTTGGTGTGAGCTGTGCATTTACAAATAGCTACTTTCTGAGGTAACTGAATAGATTCTAAAAGATCTAAAATAAACTGTGCATGATTGATAGGTTTGCCAGTAGATGTTATCTGGCTGTCAGTAAAAATGTTTACACATTTTACCCTTTGCTAAGATACATGCCCGTGTCAAGGCAATCAATTTTGCTGCCTGTGCAGATAAGTTGTGTGGTACAGGTTTTGCTTCTATAATCTCAGTGTCAGAAACTACTGCATATCCTACTAGGTTCTGTCCTGCAGGACCCCTTTTGCATGAACCATCCACGTAGTATGTCACCTTGGCATCATCCAAGGGGACATCTGTGAGATATTTTCTAGGTAGTGTCTTTTGCTCAATCACCCGCAGACATCGGTGTGGTGTGCCATCTGCAGGGGTTGGGAGCAAGGTAGAAGGGTTCAAAGTCATGCATTGTTCAATTGTCATGTGAGGTTGGCTCAACAATATAGTCATACAGGAAAGATGCCTAGCAGGGGAAAGATATGCTACCTTCTCTTGCAGTAAAATAATTGCGACTGCATGAGGCACTCTCAAAGTGAGAGGGTGGAATAAAACTACTGAGGCCGAAGCCTGTACTGCCATTGCAGCTGCAACTACTGCTTGTACACAGTGGGGTAAGGATCATGCCACTGGGTCCAGTTGTGATGAATAGTAAGCAATGGGGCGTTGCTTGTCCCCATGCTGTTGTGTTAATACTGATGTCATATAACCTTGCTTACAATCTACAGTTTGGAAAAAACGTTTATGGTAGTTTGGTAATCCTAGAACTAATGAGAATGCTATTAACTGTTTCAGTCTGCAGAAAGCAGATTCTGCCTCTGGTGTCCATTGTAACAAATCCTGTGCTGCCATAGGCTTTTTATATATCAGGTCAGTCAGAGGTGCAAATTCCAAGGCATAGTTTGGAATCCAGCTCCGGCAAAAATTAGTTGTACCCAGGAAGGACATCATTTCCTTCTTGGTAGTGGGTTTTGGTGCTTGCAAAATTGCTACTTTTCTGTCCTCATCTAGTATTCTACCTTCCTTGGATATCACATATCCTAGGTATTTGACTTGTTTTTTCCAAAGCTGCAGTTTATTTTTGTTTACCTTATGTCCTTCAGCGGCGAAAAATCGTAATAGCGCTATGGTATCTTCTTTACAATCTTGCTGGGTGGGGGCTGCCAGCAAGATGATATCAACATAAAGTAAAATCTGACTGCCTCTTGGTGGGGTAAATCCCGCCAAGTTGCTTGCCATTTCTTGTGAGAATATTGTTGGACTTTCACAATATCCCTGTGGTAGTTGCGTATATGTATACCTTTTCCCCTGAAATGTGAATGCAAACCAATACTGGCTGTCAGGGTGTATCGGTATCGAAAAGAACGCATTGCTAATGTCTACCACAGAAAAATACTTCTGTTGAGGTTTTAAATCATTCAACAGGGTGTGTGGGTCTGGCACCGTATGTGCCCTTGGTATTACTGTGTCATTTACAGCTTGTAAATCTTGGACCATATGCCATTCTCCACTTGCTTTTTTAACAGGAAATAAGGGTGTGTTACATGGTGAATCGGGAGATTCCACCAGCACCCCTTCCTTAAGTAAAGCTGCTATGATAGGTTTGATTCCTGCCTCTGCATCTTTTCTTAAGGGATACTGTCTTTTCTGTGGTCTAAATGCTGACTTTGGCGTGATAGTTACTGGTCCCGCTGTACGAATAAGTCCTACATCTGACTTTTCTGTTGACCAGAGAGTTTCTGGTATATTCTGTAAGGCATTCTCTTCCTCCTTTAATAGGAGTGCTAATCAGCTGTTCTTGCTAGGCTGCAAGTGTATGGCTGGGGGGTCTGAGCTATCCAATGCAACTTCTGTATTTGTATTCCCTGCTCTGACAATTCTAATTCTGTCTGTTTCTCCCATCTCGTGACTTTTTCTCCTAGGTCTGCCCATTCTATGTTTTTGTTCTTGGTTAAGCTAACGTGTGGTAATCGATTAGATTTATAAAGTGTAAAGAATTCCTGGGGCAATGAACAGCTGGCTACACTGTTCCCTTCTGTGTCCCAGTACAGATTACGTAATATCAATCTGTTTGCATGATTTTTAAACAATTCTTGCTCATATTCCTTATCAGGTCCTGGTGTGTTACAATAATACAGGATACAGTGCAACAAGTGTTGCTTATCAATGTCAAGGGAGGGGAACTTGCTGATGGCTACATTCATTAATTCTTCGGTCACAGTCCCTGGACCAGTCGTAACCAAGTCCTGGCTGTACCAATAAAACATTTTACCCTCCAATTGCACTGCAAAGGTATCAATTTGTCGCTGTGCTTCCATACCCTGCATTGTTGGGACTACTGCTATACCAAATAGCTGCAGGAGGTCTCTGCCCAAGAGGTTTACTGGGCATTTTGCAGAAACAACAATTTTGCTTTTCTGAGTCAATCCTGAAACAGGATCGGTTATTGCAATATTATGGGAGAGAGGCTCCCAATACAGCTGTCCATTAGCTGCTTTTACCAGTATGTAATCAGGTGACTGTGTTTTCTGGCCATTTGGAGGGATGTATCAGGGTTCGTGATGCCCCTGAGTCACACAAGAATTTGACTTCCCTCCCTTCTACCAAGAGTGTAACTTCTGGTTTTGTGTCTGCTAAATAGAGCTCCAGGCTCAATAAAGCTAGGTCTAATATTTCATTTTCTTCACTGTCACTAACTTCTTGTACTTCCTCTATTTCTTCTGTCACATCCTCTACTCCCTCTATCACATCCTCATTTGTCCATTCTCTGCTATCCCCTTCTAGTGATTCCTGACTACCATATAGTCAGTCCTCACCTTCCTTGTCTTCCATGGTTGCCTTCTTATTTTTCTTGCAATCCCTTGCCAAGTGTCCCTTTTTACCGCATTTGAAACATTCACCCTTTTTTTTCGTCCTTCAAAGTCCTCTGATCGCTGATCAGATTGTTTGTTTCCCTGTGCATTTTTCTTGCCCTTATTCCCAGACTGTACTACATAAACTTCTGCTCCATCTTCTACAGAAAATACATGAGCTTTTTTTTTTCTTTTTGCTATTAAAATGCCTTTCGGCATGCCTAGCATATTCAAGTAATGATCGTAACCTGCTTGTACGATGGTCTACCATGTGTTTTGTAATAAAACTGCTTATGGATGCAATACTGCCTTTTAAGAATGCATTTTTTAACTGCTGTTCATATGGGGAATCTTGATTTTGATCTTCAGGAACCTGCATTCCACAGAGGTTATTAAAACATTCTAATAATCTGGCATAATACCGGTCAATAGTTTCACCTTCTTGTTGGATGCATTGATTAATGCAAGTCCAGTTTGCCCTAGGCTTCCATTTTTCAGAGATGCGGTCTGTGAGACCTTTTACTCTGTTGTCTAGTTCTGCGCTGCTATGTGGGAGGGGCCTGTGTGCAGCGTCACGGGGATTCCAGTTGCCACTAATCATGTGCCAATCTGGTCCCACAATTTGTCTAACTACTTTTTCTACCTCTTCTCCATTTAAGTTATAACTCAGCCTCATTCCTTGTAAATCTTCTGAGAATTTTCTGAAATTAACTTTTGGATGGAGAATTCCCTCAATGGCTTTCCGGATATCTTCCGGAGTCCAGGGTCTATACACTAAAATAGTTGGGTCCTGACCATCTTGTCCTGCCTGCGGATTAGATACTTCTATAAGTGGGTATATTTCTTCTTCACTCATAGATCATGAATTCTTAACCATTTGATATAACTCAATGCCTTCATTTGAGTTACCTGGCCGTGTTCGAGACCTGGTCCCGATGGGATCTCTAATATATGGTTTTACAATGTCTCTATTTTCAGTGACAACAGGATATCGTGGGGGTGGACTAACCTGTTCACTTGCTTCATATTCTGGTAAAGAAGGTGGAAGGGCCGATGCTATCACTAAGTTATTGTGCTCCTTATCTAAAAACATTGTTTTTGAATTGTTGTTCTTTTGTTCCCTACGGTTTACTTCCTCAATCCACCTATGTGCCTGAGGAATTCCTATTTGCGTTGCTTTTTAACCTGACCTTTGGAATCGGGTTTGAGCTGTTTGCCAAGTTTTATGAGCGAGGATTTTTCTAATTTTCTGTTGAATTCATATTTATTAACCCATTTTGAATAATATTTAATGTTGTCAGCGCGCTGCAACTGCATGTATTTTGCGTCTTCGGCTAATGGCAGATTTTGGGATCTTTTTCTGCAATTATTACCCATTTTGTTCTACCCTTTTGATCGTTATGTAACTTTTCTGATTTTTAACATGGTACCACGGATTTTGTTATAGTCTCTTCTGAATGACTGCCTACCTATTCTGTTTCTCCTGATCTATGACAAGATAGTAATCTTTTCTGTCCCTGACTTGTAAAATACAGTCTTGACAAAACCAATACAAATCTAGTCCCTGATCAAAAACAGAAAACAGAAAAAAGTAGATTCACCTTACCTGATCCTACATGATTGATCACCAATTCGGAGACCCGTCCTTCAGTTGCAGATCAGAAAGTGGCTGGCCTCTTTTGTACGACAATTCAGTCGGAGGACTTTCCAAATAAGAAGAACCGATTTGGTTTCTTCCCCGTACGGTTTCAACCATCTGGCCCGTCTGATCCGAGGCGAAGTGAGGGTTCCGGTCCGAAGGACCAATCTGTCAAAGGAAAAAACTTCAAAGACCAATTCACGTAAGGTTCAAGTATGGCACCCTTTATTACTTCCAGCAAGGAGACAAAACATGCAGATACAGGATTTGTCTAAATTACTAGTGAACAGTATGCTACTTTTAAACAGTTCTTTCCATGTTACACAGAAATGTTGCTTCTATTGCAGACGTAGTTAGACACAGCTTTCTGTATTGTTCTACAGAAAATGTTACTTAGATTTCCTGCTGACATGTTCAGATTTAAAACTCACTGTGTGTTACATAGAAAATGTTACTTAGATTTCTTGCTGACATGACTGGATTACAAAAAACATTTGAGAAAAACAACATGGCCTTGGGGCTTATTTTTAGCCCACTACAAACTTTCTATTCTTCAATTGTGCAGTTCTAATATATATGTGTTACATTTCAAGGAACATTTCTAGCTTAGGTACAAGTAATGCTGACTACGGTTTATACTTTCAAGCAGCCTTTGTTTTCATTATCAATAGCTTCAGCAGCTGTGTACTTTCTCACAGCATAAGCAGAAAATCAATAACTCTTTGTTAAGTCTCATGACACTAGTAGAAATGAAACACTTATTATTATTTTCATGACATTAGCAGAAATCAAATGCTTTCCTGTTAATTTCCAAAGCATAAGCAGATCATGGCTGCACATATTTTCATGACATAACAGGATTGGAATGTCTCTAGTAGCTTGTGCAGATTCATGCAGTGTGAACAGAATAAATGCATTAACCCTTTTGAACCTCGAATGCACTAAGCACATATTACTAATACATATTTTTCTAACACTAACCCTAAGGTTACTAACTCTTGCACATTTACATAAATAGTTGCAAACGCATACACACTTACCTTAACCCTAATTCTACCCCCCCAAAACAAAAGTAAACAGCTGAAAACATATACACACGTAACTCAACCATACATCTAACGCAAAATAAAAAACAGTAAGCACTTTCATACATATGTACTTACCTTAACCCGCACCCTAACCCTAAGATCAGTAACTGTTGCACATTCATGCTCGGGAGATATACTGGACAAGGGACCACACTACACTGAAGAACACGGTAAAGCAACAAAGTGGTCAAGTGACTTCTTTCCCAGGGAAAGAATTCGCTGAACAGCTGCTTCGCTGGTTTGCCTGTTCTCTCTATATGTGTCAATGAAAACGCCTTCGACAAAATGCATTTTCGTCATTCTAATAGGAACCCCATTATCATCAGCTACTTATTCTAAACAATTGCCTACAGTCCACTTCTTGACAAAAATATGGTTTGTAATGAGGAAGAGATTGCAAGATAATCTAGACTTGTGGAATTCATTGGCAGAAATAGCATTTCATTTGGAAAGCTGTGCATGCTACTCTAGGTATCATTTCCTCTAGCTAATAATAAGAATTGCTATACTCAGCAGATATCACAGCATTTGGCCTCTTGTCAAAAGAACAGCAGTTTCTCTTCTGCTATTTTTTCATGTTCATATGCGTTTATTTATTCATTTATGTTATATTTGTTGACCAGGATATAAGCCAAAACAGTTTCCATGCAAAACAAAATTAATAATGTTTATTAAATAGTGCACTACCAGCAGCTAATTTTGACAAGTGTCATACTTTTGTAAGCTGATGGCATCAAACAGATACTTTCATTTGTGCGTGGAAATGTTTAGTTGTTAGTGTGGAGGATTAAGGTGATGAGTTGTAAATCTGCTTCCTGTACCCCAGGGACTAATTTCTACAGCCTCATTTTGCCTACTGTATGACTGACTGTGAGTAAGCCACTGAACTAGGTAGTGCTTGGGGCAGTTGGGAAATTGCCCTAGGCTCATTGGTTTCCTGATTTGTATGGCCAGTAGCTTCCTATAAAATCATTATCCACATCATTAGTTATTTGATTATGAACTATGAACATTCATACAATGGATCTAAATATCAGATAATTTAATTGGTTAAAACAGTCCTTTAACTATGCTTCACTAGTCATTGTGTGTTTAAAGATCATAAAGCAAACTCATTAAACTGGAATGTTTTTCTATGCACTTGATCATTCATCACATATGTAGCTATTTCCTTTACATAGTGAAAAATTTCAAGCAAGCAATAAGCTTTGAATTGCTTTAAACAAAAGATTAATAAAATTCATTCATCACAATGTGTTGACATCTTATTATCTAAGCATGCAAAAAATATGGGTGCAATTCATAAACAATGTGCACAATTGTATATGGATGTTACATGGTAAAACTCCCACACCATGCCCTATGTAATTAATAAACATGAAACACAGCTTACCTTCCCCAGGAATATGCTGCTACATACCTGTAAAACCTCAGGTATGCAGAAGGTATGCAAATGGTTGCTGAACCCTTATACATGACTCAGAATGCAGAGAAATTATGGCACTTGGTGAAGAGTGTTAAGGCTGCAAGCTGCAATTCCTATGATGCAGAGCTTAAGCCCTTCAGACCTTATTTATGAGTAGTGTGCTCGCATTCCCCTCAGCAAAAGTTTCATCCTGTGTCTTGGCCAACCTCCAATCAACCCAAGGCTGTCTCATTGCCCTGCACTGTGAGACCCTGCATCGGTGGATCACTAAAGTGCTTTCAGCTACACTAGTTCCCCTCAGCAAAAGTTTCATCCTGTGTCTTGGCCAACCTCCAATCAACCCAAGGCTGTCTCATTGCCCTGCACTATGAGATCCTGCATCGGTGGAACACTGAAGTGCTTTCAGCTACACTAGTGTATAGAGTTGTAAGCAAAAAAAACGATACTGGAACCGCAACACAAATGTCCACAGCAACAATACAGTTCCAATGAGGCAGTATGCAAGACAGATAGTAACTGCTGATGTATCACTGAAAAAGCATTCGCCAGTCCACCAGGTAGCAGAAAAAACCATTTTAATAAAAGCCAGTTAAAAAACAAGTTGAGCGCTTTCATCTATAACTAATAGACTTCATCAGAACACTTTACAATTAGAAGATACAGCTTATATACTCTCTCACATATTCATCCAATTGCATAATGAGATTCAATTATCTAAAATTATTTTAACCCTTTAACTGCTACCTCTAAAATGCGGACCAGTATATAGTGAATACATACGTCTAATTAAAATGTATTTTGCACTTACATGATAATAATTGTAATTCTAAGGACATAATAGATGTTTAAAAAAATCTGCTTTTAAAAGAAATGCATTTGAATATGTATTTAGCACAGTGTGGTAAAAAATGAGCTGTAATAACCACAAACCATGTTAGTTATATTA
This sequence comes from Protopterus annectens, assembly GCF_019279795.1. Lineage (NCBI taxonomy): Eukaryota > Metazoa > Chordata > Ceratodontiformes > Protopteridae > Protopterus > Protopterus annectens. The sequence continues at coordinate 1,667,416,053 of NC_056725.1, forward strand.
CTATAATAATGCGTAATGCAGTGGGAGGGCAACACGTATCCTAGTTGGATGCACTAAATTCTCTTGTCATCCAACATAGGTTTTATAGAAATGTAATCGTTTAAGCCAGGAAAGACAGTGGCATTTAATTTGATTTGCCACCATACCTCTCTCTCGCCTATTTTTTTCTTTAAGTTGCCCCCTCTAACGTTGATTTGTACAGTTTCTAAGATTCCAAATATGAACTTGTCACAAGTCTTGCTAATCTTCAGATGTTTACATAGTGTGTTTTTTTCATCTCCCTTTCTAATACAATAGTAATGATCATAGATTCTGTTGCGGAGGCATCTCTCCGTTTTACCTACATAGTAACAATTGCATTTCGTGCAAGTTGCCAAATATACTAAACAGGATGTTCTGCAATTTCCTTTTCTAAATTTTATATTTGTGGAATTGATGTCCTGTAATACTAATGAGGTTCTTCGGTCAATATATGTACACTGGTTGCAGTTACCGCACTTTACTGTGCCTTTTATGCCATCCATGGAAATTGCTCTGTCTTTTTCCTTTCAAATTCCATCTTTAAATTACTTGCATTACTGTACACGAACCTTGGCCTGTCCCCCATTATTTTTGAGATGTTCGTATCCACCCTAAATATATTCCAGTGTTTTTCCATAATTGCCTTGATGTCATTAGAGTTGTACCCATACTGAAGGATACATGCCCCTGTATATTTATTCTCTACAACCTGATTCACATTGGTCTGGCCTATAGGGACCTCCTCGTTTGTGCCTAAAATGGCTTGATATCTGATGTTTCTGTTGGTAATGACATATTGTTTTAATTCAATAATCAAACTATCAGGATACCCTCTCCCTCTAAACATATTTCCTATCAGATCTAGTTCGGTTTCTAAATCTGATGTCTCGGAGGTCATTCTGGCCGCTCTTATAAATTGACCTTTTACAATATTTTTCTTCTGTTTATAAGAGTGGCAGCTGTTAAAGTGTAGATATGAGTTGCTGAATGTCTCTTTTCTGTGTATTTTGGATGTAAATCTCTTATTCCTTATATTTATCTCAGTGTCAAGGTATGATATATATTTTTTACTTGTGTTCATTGTAAATTGCAGGTGCTCACATCTGCTGTTTAAATATACTATAAACTCTGATAGTTTTTCAACACTCCCATTCCAGATCAAGAACAAATCGTCCAAGAATCTGGTGTATATATCTATATATTTCCACCAGTCACTATTAAATATATATTCTTTCTCCCAATCAAGCAAATATAAATTGGCAAATATGGGGGCGCACGCCGCCCCCATGGCTACCCCTTTACATTGTCTGTAATACTCCCCTTCAAAATACATGTAATTGTGTTTTAATACGATGTCTACAAATTCCAAAATTAGATCTTTTCTTGCATTGTCAACAACACTTAATTCATCTATACTACTACTGAATCTACTTAAGCCCTCTTCAATAGGTATGCTAGAGAATAAATCTACCACATCAATGGTCACCATAATGATGTCAGATTTGCATAAATTAGGGGTTAATCTTCTCAAAAAGTCCCATGAATCTTTTAGTAGATGCTGGACCTTGGCATAACTTGGTTTTAACCATTTGTCCACTACTTTTCCAAATACAAAAGTTTTAGATTGGTTCCCTGATATAATTGGACGGAAGGGTGGGTCCAGAACATTTTTATGCACTTTCGGAATACCTACTATAGTAGCAATAATGGGGTCTAGAACTTTTAAATAATTATACAAGTCTATTTCAATTCTTTCCTCTATAAACAAGTCTTCAAGGACTAGATCTATTTTATGATATCCTATATTGACTTCATTGATAGAAGAGATGTCATAGTTCCCTGAACTGATTAATAACATATTGATCTTGTTGATGTACTCAGTGGTGTTATACAAAACTGTTCCACCACCCTTATCTGGCTGCATGATTCTTATTTTGTTGTTACTCTTCAACACATTCAATAATTTATGCTGCTCATAAGTGAGGTTGTAATTAATTTTATTCTTGGAACAGGTATTGAAATACTTGTGCATCTCATCAATTACAAGCTTTTCATAAATAGCCAATAAATTATTGAGGGGTGGGGTGTATTTAATCTGTCCTCTAAACTGACTCCTTCCCCTTTCAGTGTACACATGCACACTACTTGTCTCCACCCCACATTTTTCTCTTCCTATTGTACTCCTAGGTCAATTACTTAAAACTATGTACCTGCGGCCCATACTTCAATTGTTTTCCCCTGTAGAAGTGGTGGTCCTTTTCACCACACTGTACTAGATAAGTAGCATAAGATTTGTAGTTATTAGGAAGATACTGCACTACACTGACCTGGAATTGACTTAGTTTGGTTTTCCTGTTTTCTTTTTAGCAGCTGGCTTAGTCCAGATTTTCTGACACACAACCTTGTATTACTTTGTGTCTACCCCCCTCCCCCGACTTGAACCTGAAGAACTCCCTTCCATTCATACTTAATTACAGAGGTATCTTCCTTTTAATGTTCTGTCCTGAACAGCCCTATAGATAGGTTCTGCAGTCTTGAGGACTGGTGTAGCCCCGCTCCATTCACCTCGTTATGCTCAGCTCACAATGCTCCTCTACCCTGCCCCCATTTCTCACCCGCCCTCACTACCTTTACATCACCTGACCACACCCTCCTCCAATCAAAGACCTCTCATATACACCCCCTTTAAAATTTCTACCTTAAAAAGGTACATAGTATATACTTGCCATGCATTCACACTCACACCCATACTTGAACCCCAAACCCAGTAAGACCCAACCACTACTCCCTCATAAAATATCATTAATCCTAGGATTTCTCTTCCTAACCCTCACATACCTAACAAACATCACATAATTATATACAAACACATCACTAGAAAACACATCATTCCACATAACACTTTCTCAAACATACACTCACACATTTTCTTTCCTATCTCTTCTACATTATTTAAAGACAGCTTAATATCCTGTACATTCATAAGTCTCACATAAAGCCATCTTACACTAGAAAAGCATCATTTAGATCCAACATAAAAATAGTGCACACAATTAAACACATACTGTTTATCACTAAAAATCTACTTATATCTGGAAACATACACCCAAACTCTGGACCACAAAACTCTCTACTCTCTGCTAGCAAATCTCTGACCTATTGATTCTGAATGTCAACATCAGAAGTATCTCTAACAAATGTTCTGACCTACACACAATTATAGCTCACTACTCACTTGACATACTAACCATTACTGAGACATGGCTAAAACCTAGTACCCAAAATGAAGAAATTCTCCCACCAGGATATAATATCCCAAGACTGGACAGAGTGGGCAAAAAGGAAGGTGGAGTTGCTATCCTCTACAAAACTACAATCAACATCAAACCTCTGCAAACCCCCATACCTTAATTTTAAAATGCCGAAACCTTAGGTTCAACCCTAAGCATAAATGACACAAAAACTATCAGCATTCCCTGCTGTTATATTCCCCCAGGTAATAACTCTCCCATCACTGAAGAAATGTTACAATGGACCACAGATAATCTCACCCAAGAAACCATCTTACTAGGTGACCTGAACACTGATTGGTCAGCCTGTACCTCTAACAACCCCACTAACCATATTAATCTTTACAGTTTTACCCAACTTATCGAAGAACCTACTAGAATTGACAAAAAAACCCCACAAACAATTTATTCTAGATTGGACACTAGTTAATTGCCCCAAACAAAACTATCAGACAGGATGCCTTCCTGATGGTCTTAGTGACCATCTTCCCCACCGTCCTCCTGCAGAAACGTACCAACATAGCCAAACCCATTGTTTTTAGACAACTCAGAGACAATCGTAAACTAAATATACAAGAACTAAACAGTATTCTAAAACATAGAAACTGGAAACCACTACTAACCCTAAATCTAGACCAAGCCATTGACTGCTTCAACAATATTCTCATCAGTATCCTTGATAGACTCGCACCAATTAGGAAAATAAGAGCCAAGTTAAACTATGCACCATGGCTAACTAGGGAAACTAGAGCTTTTCTAAAGTCAAGGGATAAGGCTTGGAGTATTTGGAAGAAATACAATACTAATCTAACCAAACAAAGTTACCTACAACTTAGAAATCAGGCCAAGAGACAAACTAAACTCGACAGACAAAATTACTTCCTCAGTATCCAAAACAAACATTCAAAAGATCCCCAAAAGTTTTGCCATGCCATTAACTCTCTCCTAAAACCAGGCAAAACTACCACTCCCACTCCTAATTGCACGAATGGCAACAAGGACATTGGCTCCCAATTCAATCACCACTTCACAGAATCCATCTTAACACTATCCTCCCAACTATCCAAAACAGCCCTACATATAACTCAACCAAATGCCCTGACAACATCCCATCCTTTACACTCTCACCCGTTCCCACCTCAACAATTAAAAAACACCTCCTAAAACTGAAACCTACTACCCTTGCTGCTGACAATCTACCAGCCAACTTCCTAAAAATAGCTGCTGAATCCTTATCCTACCCTATTTCTATTCTTATCAGTCGCTCCATACAAGAAGCATATATCCCACAGCTATGGAAGGTATCATACATTATTCCACTACATAAAGGCGGAAACTCTTACGAATACTCAAATTATTGCCCCATTGTTATTCTATCCCCCTTATTTAAAATACTAGAGAAATGTATACATTCTCAGGTAACACAATTCCTAAACTCACACCATCTCCTCTCCCCCACACATCTTGGCTTCCAACAACACCATAGCACAGCCACCGCTCTGTTCTCTTTCACCAATCTGATCAACCAACATAGAAATAATAATAACTTTGTATCTGCAATATTTCTAGACCTCTCCAAAGCATTTGACATGGTTTCACATTCCTTACTACTAGACACCCTGACATCCCTATCCTTTGCCCCTTCCGGTATTGCCTGGTTTAAAAGCTATCTGTCAAATAGACAAAAATCTGTCCAGTGGCAAAATGTACTATCCCCCTTACTCCCGACTACCATAGGTATACCACAAGGCTCCATATTAGGCCTACTTCTTTTCTCCATATTTACCAATAATCTCCATACCACCACACAGCATGCTTCACTTATACAATACACTGATGATTCAGCTCTTATCTGTTCAGCTCCATCAATTCCCACCCTACAACAACTCACCCAGGAATCCTTTAGCTCTGTGGAAAGTTGGATCACTCAGATCCAACTTAGCCTAAACTCTAATAAAATCAAATTACTACTTTTCACCCCCAACAAAAACATTTCCACCCCTCTGTCCTTCACTATCTCCTCCAAAAATGGCACTATTATCTCTCCCTCTGACCATACCAAACTCCTATGCATTGAAATTGATAAAAATCTACACTTTAACATCCACATTTCACAAACTATCAAAAAAGTCCATAAAAAATGGGAACACTATATAGGCATAGGAAATCCCTCTCAAAACAAGCACGGATTACCCTAGCCCAAACTTACCTCTTGTCTACCCTAATGTATGATGCTACAATTCTTACCCAGCTTAGAAAACTTGACCTTGCCAGACTCAAATCATGTTATAATAAAACTGGCAAGTTTGCAAACAACTCCACCTTCAGAACCCACCATTGCCAGGCTCTAAGGGAACTGCAGTGGCTGGAACTTCCCCAGCTACTAACCTAACACCAATTAGTCATTGCCTACAATGTGGTAACACATCCAGAAAAAAAAAACCTGCACTAGGCCAACTTCTCACCCACTATAATACAAATCGTCCTCTCCAATCTTCCGACAAACCCATCCTCTGTAGCTCTAGGGCTAACAATACTGAAGGAAAAGCACTGTTCTCCCACTCCATAGCTAGAACCTGGAATAATCTCCCTCCTGCTCTGATTTCTGCCCCTACCTCTTCTCACTTTAAAACTCACTTAGAACACACTTAAGGAATAAGTGGCTATGCCCATGAATTACATAAGTCCTCAAATTATTCCACTTATATACCTCACTTCCTAATATATCTACTGTAATATATATTACAGTCTAGGTCTTGACCTAATGTTGACAGAATTTGTATACTTATTCTGTTATTAACCATGTGTAACTATTTTTTTCCTGTATATATAGGTCTTGTTATGTCTTCTGCTGTATACTGTATTTTAACATATTGTTTGAAAATTCTCTGTATACTGTATTTTAACATATTGTGTAAAATTTTACTTACTGTGGAGCTTTTCTCCCTGGGCCTCCATTGAAAATGGACCTGTGTCCAGTCGGACCATCCTGGTTAACAATTGCAAAATAAAATAAAATAAAAATAAAATTTGCCAACTGTGTGACCTTAAGTAACTTAAGCAAATATTGTTCCTGGGTCACCCCTATCCAGTGGGCCTATTTGGTTAACAAATGATTGCTATTACCTGGCTCTGTAGCTCAGTGATTATAGACACCAGTCTTGTAAACCACAAAGCATGAGTTCAAACCTCATCTGGACCTGTAACTTCTTTTTCTCTTCCACAGGGAAAGGCAGGAATTTTCCAGTAGCCTAATGGTAAGGCGTTGGCCTCCTATACCAAGAATTGTGGTTTCTAGTATAATCTTGATACAGGTAGAGTTTTTTTGGTCTTTTATAGAAGACCTGGATAGTTGTTGAAAGTCCTGAACTTTGATCAACAAGATTTTCATCAAAAAAGAAATATAAAAGTTTTTATTTCAATGTGTCTTAAAGTTGTACTTATCTATGTGGTGATACATTTTTTGCGCTTTCATGCTTTTTTCCATGTTTAACCAAAAAAGTTATCTGTGTGCATTTTTGTTCTGGAACCTTAGACTTTTAGCTTCAATTACAGTTGTGGGAAGATTTGTTTATACATTATACTGCACGTCTATCTCCAGAAGAAAAAATTACTTGCAAAAGCTAACTGTTTGTATTTTGAATCTTGCCTGCTGCTTTAGTTTCATTTGCAGTTGTAGCAAAACTGTGAACTACATCCATAGCTGAGCCTCATTTAGTCATTTATTACTGCATTTTTTCCATAGAGACTGTTACTGGTAAATTTATGCATAGTCTGGTGCCTTTCATTGTGGTAGAATTGTAGTAGTTGAGCGTGTTACGAAAGGAGATACTGCCAACCCAGCTATCTGGAATTTTGTAAATAATTTTATGTAATTAGTGAATATCAACATGATTTATACAGAAGTGTCACAAAGAGGGATACTGCCAGCACAGTTGTCTGGAATTTTGTAAATGGTTATGTGTCATTTGTGAATGTCAACATGCTTTATGTAAGATACTTGTGTTACAACTGTATTAGAACTGTATGTTATGTAAATATCAAACTGCTGGTACAGAAGTGTGTGTTAAAAAGGTATGTTACAAAGTGCTGAGCTGAAAGATGTAACCACAGTGTACTGTAGTAGATTAGAACAGAAATGTATCTGCACTATTGTAACTGTTTAGATGTTTGTATTTTAACAATGGAAACTGCAACACCAGAAGTTAACTTCAGAAAAATAGCTGAAATTAAATTACTTTATAGACAAGTAATAAAAGGATGTTATCTTTCAATTTCAGTGCAGAAACAGACACAATATTTAGAACTAGAGGTGCACTGCATTGTCCAGGAAGTGTTTTTATTGTTTTGTGACTTCTGTGATCTGCATTAGACCTATGAAAAGCCTTGTGTATGTATTTTCACAGGTAGATGTTAAATGATACCAGCTGCATCAATGGGGTTTTACCTGAGATAGAGTCAGATGACAAGAAGTCATGTCATTCTGCAAGCTACCCCAGCAGTAATATTTGAGATGTTAATTTAAGAACTCTCTGAGAGAGACTGAGTATGCTGTATTTTGTCTTTGACCTGACAAGAAGATCCACTCATCACATCTGCTTTGCTTGCTCTGTAAGTAAGTTAACAAGGATATAGTAATTCTCTAGATATAGTCAGGAATATAGCAAAGCTTAATTTAGATGTTTTTCTTTATTTATTTGAGACTGTTCTGCAATACTGTTTTAAATATTTCCTGTGATTTTGAACTCTGATGTTACTGTGATTATATACTGTGTATTTTTTGTTCTTTTATTATTTGTTATTAAATATATTTAAAATTTTCACTGTGGCTGATATTTGTGAGACATATTTAAGTTCTGAGAGTACTTGTATATTTATTTTGTGACATTGTGGGCCACTGCTAATAGCCTTGCTCTTGGTCAAACTACCATTTGTATTGAAAGTAACATTACACAGTAAGATTGGACATCCTTTGTTAAGGGCCTTAAAGTAGATGATAAAGAGTTGGCTTGTGGCAGTAATAACTACCTCATAGTTTGGGCAGAAGGGGGCATAGCTAGTAAACTTGTGCCAGCATTTCCCAGGTGTGTGTGTATGTGTGTGTTTGTGTGTGTGTCTGTAAATCAAACTTCAAAGTGTGTGTGTGTCAGCTACTTGGGCAGGTACACAAAGCACTGGTTGGATAGAGAGGGTGCTGGTGGTCTTGGCTTGGCCACTCAGCTGAGATCTCAACCCTATAGCTGTGCCAGTGGGGAGTCTTACTGTGAATCTGGAGAAAGAGTGAGAAACCAGCCTTTGACTGACTGTGGTTTCTGTGTGCTCTTAAGGGAAACTGCAGATGATGCAGAGAGCTGAATCTGGAAATACTGTGTGTACCTGTCATCCTCCCAATGCATATACCTGAAGCTTATATAAAAAAGTTTCATGAGCATAGATGCAAGGCAGATGAAAGCGTGTGTGAATATATTGCTGAGTTAAGCAAGTATTTTCATAGATGGGTGAGTGGGTGTCAGGTCACCACTTTTGTAGGGTTGGCAGACCTTTTGGTGAGGGAACAAGCACTTAGCACTTTGCATGAGGACATGAGAATCTGCTTAGCAGATAGGCAATGCAATACCGCAGATGAGTTGGGGAAAAAGGGAGACCTATACCTAGCAAGCAGGACATCACTGCACAGGAAAGGGATACCCAGTGTTGCTCATGGGTCTAAGGGAACCCATGGTGGGCAGCCTAAACTGCCCCAACAGAGTCTGCCAGTAGCAGAGGAAGACACTAGTTCAGGTACACAGCCAGGACTAAGGGTTAAATGTTTTAAATGCAACCAGTGGGGCCATGTAGCATATAGATGTCCATGGAAGCAAGGTGGGGAACAAAAGATGGGAGAGCCAGTGAGTGGAAATGACAGAATGCCAGCAGTAATTTGTCTGATGACAACAAGGGTACCAAACTGCCACAAGAGATTATATCCTATATTAGTAGATGGGAAACAGGGTACTGCTAAGAGAGACACAGGCTCTGACCTAACCATTGTGAAGCCTGCAATGGTTAAAGAGGAGCACTACTTGCTTGGTCAGTCTACTCCAGTCATAGCTTTAGCAGGGACATCATTCCAAATACCTTTGTCTAGGGTTCATTTTGACTAGGAGGGTGGAAAAAGAAGCAAGTAAGTAGGTGTGTTTAAGGATGTCCCTGCAGCTGCCCTGATGGGGAATGATTTTGATAATGCAGTACCTTATATGCATGCAGTTACATGCAGTCAAGCTTGGAGACAAGCATTTAGGTCTGGTAGCCTAGGGGAGATCCAGACAGATGGCAGACTTGAAGCCAGGACTGGTGTGGTGGTTACTTCAAAGAGGGAGCTACTCTGTAGCAGTAAAACTGAAGGTGAGCTACAGCTGGTTGTGGGTACTGATTTTCCCTTGGACAGAGTGACTGCAAGGACAGAGGTAAGTAGTAGTACCCAGGCTGATAGTAAGGCATTGCTGTCAGAGAATACCAGACTTCCTGTGGAAAGGGAGCTGGGAAGGTTTACAAAGAGAGTTGTGACAGGCTCTACTCTCAGACCCTACATTACAAGGCCTGAGGGAGGTAGCCAGTGAGACACCTGATTGTTAAGGAAGGGGGGAGTCTGTATACTGAGACAAAGGATTACTGTATAAAGAGTGGATCCCTGAGAGAGCGATAGAGGGTGAGAGAATGCAGCAATTGGTAGTGCCCAGAGCCTACCATCTGACACTTCTAGCTATAGCCCATGACATTCCCTTTGCAGTCATATGGGCATAAAACATACAAAGAGATGTATTATGCAGAACTTTTATGGCCTGAGCTTTCCACGGATGTAACAGGGTACTGCAGGACCTGTGAGCAGTGCCAAAATGTAGGCAAGGCAGGAGATAAGGTCAAGTCTCCTTTGATGCATTTGCCTGTGATTGAGGAGCCATTTCAGTGGGTAGCTATGGATATTGTGGGGCCTCTGAGTACCCCAAGCTCCACAGGGAAAAGTATATTCTAGTGGCTGTAAATTATGCTACCAGATACCCTGAAGCAGTGGCCCTGTCCTCCATTGAGGATGAAAAGGTGGCAAATGCTTTATTAGAGATTTTCAGCAGGGTAGGTTCCCAAAAGAAATACTGACTGACAGAGGTGCCAATTTCAGGTCAGAACTGCTGGCTTCTTTGTGAAAGCACTGTGGGGTGAGGCACCTAAAGACTACCCCCTACCATTCTCAGACTAATGGTCTGGTGAAGATATTAAACTGTACACTAAAGGCTATGCTATGGGCATTTTCATACCAGTTTAAGAGGGAGAAACCAGCTCCAGATTGACTGTCATCTCTGTGTGCTCTTAAGGGAAATTGCATTTGATGCAGAGAGCTGCATCTGGAAATACTGTGTGTGTACCTGTTATCCTCCCAGTGTATGTCCCCCACTGTTGTCAGTGGTGAGGATTGAGGCTCCTTGATTACTGGGCCAGTGGTGGGGAATCACAGAGAGTATTATATATTCCGCTCCAGGACTGGTGCTTCAGTGCTTTTACAGTTGTTTATATTCCTATTTTGCTCCCAGGGTCTTATATTCTGCTTATCATTTATATGCTTAAAGTTGTATTCCAGTGCATTTCTGTTCCCCTGTTCTTTGTGTCTTCCCCTCTCACCCGAGATATTAAGCTAAAGTTTCTGAAATTCTAATGTACCTGGGACCATTGACCTGTAGGTCGGTGTGATAGGATTATAGCTCCAGTACTGGCTTCATTTGATTAACTTCTTGCAGCTGAATTTCCGCCCTCCTACCCTTTATCCCGTTATGGTTTTAAAAGGGTATGTATCTGGCCTCCATCCCTTATAGTAATTTGATTTCCAAAGTCTCTTTCTCCCATCTTTCATTCTCATTGTCTGTTGTATAAATTATTTAAGTACTCATTCCTCTTAATTTTTCCATATATCCATAATACTGAGTACTCACCCAACAAACCAGAATTGCTCTTGAGTAAATCTCCTTTGCTACATATTGTTTCCTGCTCATTTTCTCAGAGCTCCCATATGCTTGGCATCCTTGCCACACTCTGAGAGGGTTCTGTGGGCAGCTGCACAGACTCTAGATAGTGTCCTATGGGGAAGAGTTGTATAAACCAGCCACTGTGGACATCAACTGTAGTGTGCAGTATCCTCAAGATAAATGAACATGGATGACAGACTACATGCCATGTCAGGGTTAGCCTCTCAACAGTGTAAAAATTGGTTCTAGGTAATTTGGTCATGTTGAGTAATGTCATTAAAAAAATGGGCATGGGTATTTGTCAGTGATAAGTAGGTTCAGGACCCAACCTGCATCAGGGACCCGTATCAATGGTTGGAGGTGTGTAGGTGGCCCTATTGGCCTGTCCCCATAAGACCCAGCAGCCCTGGGTCAGTAAGCTATTGGACAGCCATTGTACAGTTGCCCAGCCTGGGTTTTGATAACTCTGTTGAGCAAAAGTGGATGTAAAACAAACCAATGAGTCAAACATGAAATAAGAATTGCTACACTCAGTATAGCTTCACTGACAGGATGCAGGCTAGAGGTGGATGACATGAAGTAGAGAATCCTATGTATCCAGGTTCCAAGACGTATGGGCAGTGCAGAAAAGTCACTTGGCTTGGGGTCCACAGTCTACCACACAGGTGGAGGGCAACCTAGAAATGGGGTAGGAATTGTGGTGATGGGGAGTCTTCAGAAGACAGTGATGGATGTCATCAGAATTAGTGATAGACTTATGGCAATCAAAATCCAGTGTAATGATAAGGCAGTATTCATAATATCAGCCTATGTCTCAAAGCAAGGTTGTGACAGTGAACAAAAGAGAGCATTTAGACAGCAGTTGCAGGACATAGTAGATAAAACAGGACAATATGAAATTGTGTTGATGATGGGTGACCTGAATGCACATACTGGGACAAACAGAACAGGATATGAAGATTGCCTTGGTTCACGTGGGTGAGGCAACAAGAATAAATGAGATGCCATTCAAGAATTCTTTCTGGCAAATTGTCAACACATGATTCAGCAAGAGACACAGTCACAAGATCACATACAAGACTGGCCAACATGCAACTTAGGTAGACTTTCTCCTATCAAGGAAAGGGCACTGGGGAAGAATCAGTGATTGCAAAGTCATCCCCAGTGAAACAGTTGACCCACAGAATAAACCACTGCTTGCCATAAACAGCTGCAAGCAGTGATCAAAGAAGGCTCTAAGGTCAAACCTGGAAGTTGACTGGAGAGAAAGCAGGAGTCCAAGGAAATACTCAGGGCTCTAGCAGTGTGGAAAGAGGAAATATGTGGAGATGATGAAGAATGGCAGCACATCAAAACAGCACATGTAAGGACTACTGAACTGGCGTGTGGCTAAGCCAGGTATGGAAATAAGGTATATAAGTAAAGCTGGTGGTGGAATGCAGAAGTCCAGGATGTCAGCAAAAGAAAAAAAGGAGTACAGGAAAAAATGACAAATAGGAAAGATGTGCCAGGCTAAGAAGGAATACTGATTGGCTAGCAAAGGAGCTAAGAGAGGAGTTGCAATAGCAAAGAACAAGGCATCAGAGGCAGTCTACCAGCTTCTGGAAAGTGACTCACTAGATGGTACAGAGAAAATCTGTCAGGCTGCATAACAAAGACAGAAAAATAAAGACAATAGTCATGTGCCCTTCATAAGGAATGCCAGCAATAACCTGCTTACAGGCCCACAGGAAATTAAAGGCAGGTGGGAGGAATACTTTCAGGAGCTTTTGAATGAAGCAAATCCCACAGAAGCTGTACTGACCTAGACACAGCCTATGATGAAAGAAGTGGAGAAGCCTACCACAAAAGAAGTAAGAACAGCACTAAGAAAAATTAAGTCAGGGGAATGCAGCAGGCTCAAATGAGATCACAGCAGATATGATCAAACCATTGGGTGAGATAGGGGAAAAATGGCTCCTGAGGGTGTTCATAGTAGTATGGAGAGAAAGGAGTATTTAAGATGACTGGAGAATAAGCATTCTAGTGCCAGTGTATATAAAAAAAAGGGGGCATCCACAACTGTGGGCAGTACAGATGTAGCAAACTCCTGTCACACTGCATGAAAGTTCTGGAGAAAGTAATTGATAAACGAATATAGAGAGTAGAAGAAAGCAAAATGGGAGATGATCAGTTCAGATTCATAATCAGATCAGGATGCAGCACAACTGACTCGATATTTGCAGAGAGACAGATAGTTCAGAATAAGCTAGAGATGAGGAAAGAGTCCAAATGGGCATTCCTAGCCCGAAGTGAGCATATGACAATGTCCCAAGAAAGCTGATTTGAACAGTGCTGTGGTAGTTCAAAGTCCCAAAAACATTGGTAGAATTAATGAATGCTAGGTACAAGGACCCAGTGAGTCGAGTATGAACATTGCCTGGTCTCAAAAAGTGGTTCCCACTGGGAGTGGGTGTGCCCACTGCTGTTCATACTGGTGACGGACTACATTAGCCAGCAGTTTGGAGGGGACAGATAAAGTTGCTGTATGCCAAAGATGTGGAATTACAGGCAGACTATAAGCAAGAACTTCAGCAAGAGATAGAGGAATGGAATGCAAAACGGAAGGCACAAGGGATGAAACTGAGTACATATAAGACAGCAAATGGGAAAAATCAGAAGAAGTTGGGAACTGAGATAGAAGGGAAAATTGTTAAACAGGTTAACAATTTCAAGTATCTGACAGGAGTGGTTGGAGGAACAGTTTTCTGTATGAGGGGGTCAGAGCTAGAATCAGAGGGGCTGCAGTCAACTGGCACAGTGTCAGGAGTAGTATATGACAGAAGAATGATAAAGAATGTGAAAAGTAAAGTGTACAAAACAGTGGGGTGTACTACTGTATGGCTCAGAAATATGGGCAGTAAAGGCTGATCAATTGAGGAAGCTAAAGGTAATGGAGACAAAGTGCCTGAGATGGGTGTTGGGATACACATTATGGGACAGATGAAGAAATGCCAACATCAGAGGCATCAGAGACCACAGTAGTGCCAATTGCAGAGAAGATCAAAGAGAACAGATTCCTGTGTTTCAGGCACATCTTCAGAAAAGGAGAAGAAAATCTGGTGTAGAAGACTTGGGGCAAACAGGAAGATGGCAAGTGGAAGCGAGGGTGCCCAGCAAGAGATGGCTGGATTGTGTTGGAGAAGACCAGCAGCAGTCAGGCATGAGTGTTGAAGAAGATAGGAGAGTGGCATTGAACAGGGAGAGATGGCGGCAGTTAAAATGACACCACAATGCTATGTAGAAAAAATGGGAAAAAGTGGGTTGATGATTAAGTGTTTCAGAGTGCTACTGCTTTATTTCTGATTTTGCTCTTTAAATCATTTTACAGGTTCCTAATACTTGAAATTGCCTTGCCCAGGAAGTGTGCTTAAGTTGTTTTGTGGTAGCATTACATTCTCAAGCAATCCCTTTTGTATTTTTACATTAAGAAGACTGGGATATCCATCTAGTGGCAGCAAGTGGTGGCCTGGCCTGTCTGAGTTGGGAAACACATAAGAAAACTGTAAGTTTAATAATTTTACTGGCCAGAGAACTTAGAAGCCAGTTTTAAGTCCTTTAAGTGCTTTTGTATAAATTTGGAGTGTTTGTGTGCTGTTTCCCATTGTACAGTGGTGGATAATAGTGCCCTGTACAGATACAGACACCTAGAAGCCAATTGTTCCCTATAACACCTGTACCAGTAACTCAGTGAGTGTACAGTAACTACATTGTATGTTGAATAGCACAGAACAGCTAGTCTGCATGTTCAGGAGAACTGCCCCTTAAATTTTGTATTATATAGCCTACTCTAGTCTCTTCTCTAGCCCCAAAAGCACCTTTAGTCAACCCACTATTAACCCCTTGTGCACTACCCCCTTGTAGCTCACCAGTAAAGGACCTGACATCATAGAAATGCAGTTTCCCAAGTTCTCCATAGCTAGGTTGGTGGACATTAGTATGGTGAGACAATGTAACAATTGTATAATGCCCACTGACAGCCATTTAATCCTTAAAGAAACAAAAACGGTATATAAAAGATGTGTATACACAATGTCTCCGGAGGCAAAACGCTTGTGTACAAGCACTCATAACAATGATTTGGTTGTCAGAAACACACACACAGACTACACCCATCAAACATGCTACAAACTCTACTTATAGATCTACTCATGCTGAGGCACTTAAATGCAATCTTCCCAAACCCCAAAGACCTCCCAGACATTCTACCTACAAAAGTTATCCTCAGCAAACCCAAAAGCACTCAAAAGAAGCAACGCCTAACACTGCACAAACAGCTACACCCAGTGGAGTCTCAGCTACCAAGCCCATAAGGCAAACCAAAAGACTACCCAGGACTCTAGTCATCGAAGACTTTGTTGTATGAAATACTGATGCAACACTCAGCAAGCTGAACAATTTAATTTTAATTTTATTAAAATTTTTAATTTTATTAACTTTTCTCTATCTATATGTGCAACTGTTTCCTGCATTGAGAACGAAGCATTGTAATTTCATTCAGCTACACTGCTGTGTAGTTCTGAATGATAATAACATTTTCTTTGACTTGACTTTGACTTTGACTTGGCAAGGAGAAACAGTTGTCTATCAGGGGCCAAGATCCATGCATTTATTGAAGTCATTGCATCACAGGTACCAGTATGCTTCAGTCATAGTCCATGTAGGTGTAAATTAACCAAAATGTACCTCCAAATACTATATGAAGACAGACATTTTGGAGTTCTTGGACTATGTGACTCAGTCTAGTATATGCCTAGCACTGAGCAGTATTGTACCCTCATCAAGGATGATGCTACAATATGAACAGAAGATGACGGACTTTAATAATTGGCCTATTGTTCGGTATCATTCTAAGGAGATAAAACATTTGTCAGCGAGGGAGGACAAGGTTAAAAAAACATATTGCTTTGCCAAGGATGGCCTGCACCTACCCAGTCAAGGCCTCTGAATATAGGTTAAAACATTGTCCTCCCCCAAAGAGCCTTTTCAGGCAATGACACATTGACAAACCTTTCCACACAGCAAAATCTGCCCAGTGCCCAAGGAAATCTAAAGGTGTTACTGCTGAATGCCAGGAGTCTAAACAAGAAGCTCCACTCTTTCTAAGCTTTCCTCACATTGGAGAATGGAAACATCTGTGTAGTTAATGAGACATGATTTAAAGTCACAGAGAGTACCCTGGCAGTGTAAGGTTTCAGTGCCTTCCACATATTTAGATCAGCAACTGCACAGACAGGGGCAAAAGGTGGAGGTGTCTTATCTACATATATAACAAGTATACCTGAAGGTCAGCTAAATAGGATGAAGCAGTGGACTTCTTCCACATCCAGATTACCACAGACAAAGTCCCATACTATATCCTAGCAAGCTATAGGTCACCTTGTATGTCTCATGAAACCCATAGTTCATACTTAGCCCTACTGGAGACACTCACCATTCAACTAAATGCCATACTCATGGGGGGCTTTAATTATCCCTGTGTAAACTGGGAATCCTACACCACCCCAAATTTACAGCTGCAGAGATTCCTAGACTTTGTAAACACAAACACTCTGGGCCAGTTTGTGCATATGCCTACTAGAGATACAAACATATCGGACCTGGTACTCAGAAATAAGGGAAAATACTGCACCCCCCCCAAGTATCATACCCTTTGTGGTACAGTCAGACCACACAGCAGTCTCCTTTGAAATAAGAATCAATTCTGTAACTGCAGAAAACCCTGAAAGTGCAACAAGGCCATCCGCCTTTTACTAACTGATAACCTGTCAAATTTTCAAGCTTCTCCAAACCCAGATAACATAACACCCTGCGTAGAATTATTTACAGAAGCTCTGTGCAACCATGTCAATGACTGCATAGAGGATGCTGTGCCTATCAGAAGTAATTGCAAAACTAGCTCAAAACCCAACCACCCCGGTGGAATCCAAAATTAAACCAGTTATACAACAAAAGAAAAAAGTCATAACTAAAATGAGAACGTGTAACAATAAAAAAAATAAAACTCCCTCATGCTATAATGCCTTCCACAGATTTAGACAGTTACTACACAGACAGTAGCTAAATGTGGAGGTGTCTTAATTTATATCAAAAGTAAATATACCACAAGGCTGGTCATACAGAACAATTTACTTGAGCTTCTCCATGTTCAAATCACCATAGAAAAAATCCCATAGTACTTCCTTGCAAGCTATAGGTCCCCCTCTATGACCCAGGAAACCCATAACATATATTTAAACTTATTGAAAACACTCACTATCTGACCCAATACCATATTTATGGGTGACTTTAATTACCCCACTATTAACTGTAAATCATATATGACACCAAACGTACAGTTACAGAGATTCATGGATTTTGCAAGCACAAACTCCTGGACCAGATTGTTAATACATCAATCCAGGGTGCAACTGTACTTGATCTGGTCCTCACTATTATGGGAGAGTACTGCACACCCTCTAGTGTGTTTTCTCTGGTAAGGTCAAACCACAACATGGTCTCCTCTAAAGTAAAAATAAAACTTAGAACCCCAGCTAACCTTGGAATATTCAAGAACTACTCCAAGGCTAACTTCCTAGTATTAAGTGATAACCTGCCAAAATTTCAAGCACTCATAAACCCTGAGAACATGTCTTACACAGAACTGTTTACAGAAACCCTATACAAGCATGCTAGTAGCTGTATAGAGACAGCTGTGCCCAACAGGGAGTATAGAGCTAACTCAAAAAACAAGCCACCTTGATGGAATCACATCATCAATAGGCTGTATAACAGAAGGAAGAAAATCATGGCAAAAATTAGGAGGTGCAGTACCAAGCAGGATAAAAGCACTCTCATCAAAATAAACAAACAACTCAGAGGACAAATAAAGTTAACCAAAGCCAAATTTGAGGTAAATTTGACCTCCCACAGCAAGAACAACCACAAGGCATTCTTTAGCTATGTCCACAACCTCAAAGGTAATACACAACTGTGTACAGAGCTCATTGATAATGGAGCAACCTATACTAAGCCAGGAGATATAGCAAACCTACTGGCTGAAAAATTCAGATCCATCTTTACCCCTCTCTCTACCCCTTATCCTACTCTTAGGAAATGCCATCAAATATAACTCCCCCTGCTATCACTAGGGAACAGGTCCTTAATGCTCTCTCTAAGGTCAAGAACACTGCATCAATGTGCATAGACAATATCCCAGCATGGCTTCTAAACAGCATGAAACATGATCTATCAGGCCCTCTGAAATTAGTGTATAACTGTAGCCTCCAAGCAGGCTTTGTGCCTCATAAAAGGAGAACAGCAACAGTCATCCCTCTACACAAAGGTAAGCCATCTACAGACTCTGGAAACTACAGACGCGTAAGTCTCATTAGTCTCATATGCAAAGCCATGGAAAGAATTATCATGAAAATAATCAATAAAGACATGTGAAAGTTCCAGGCACTGGACCCATCCCAATTTAGTTTCATCAAGGGCAGGTCATGCCTATTGAACCTGAAAGAGTTCTTTGAGAAGGTCACCAAGGCAATGGATGAGGGCAGAGTGGTTCACAGTGCCTACCTTGACCTGGCCAAGGCATTTGACATAATACCCCACTTGGTCATTGTTGACAAACTCAAGAGGTTAGGTACAAACCCTTGTGTCACCCAGTGGATAGCCAGCTGGCTGAAAGACAGGACCTAGAAAGCTAGAATTGGAGAGTCCACCTCTACAAAGAGGCCAGTAACAAGTGGACTCCCTCAGGGATCTGTCCTGGGACCGCTCCTTTTTGACATTTACTTTTCCCAGGTCAAGACCAATGTCAGTGACCTCTGGCTGACTAAACTTGCAGATGATTGCAAATTAACAGCAGTCAGAATCCCCCACCAACACAAATGTTCTCCAGGAAGGGCTGATGCAGACAAATGCCTAGTGTCAGATCCATTAACTAAAATTAAATGCCAATAAATGCATAATAGTGTCCCTTGGAAAGCCATCCACCCCCTTGCAACTATCATATTGACACCACACCTCTAAGAGCTGAATGAGTAGTCTGGGACATGAGGACACACATAGTAATCTAGCCTTTGACCATCATGTCTCTACAGTAGTGAGGAAATTATTCTGTGTTCTGCAATTTATAAACAAAGGTATGTCATCTAGGTCCAAGGAAGTCATTGTTCCACTGTATTTGACATTCATCAAACTTATCAGTGAGTACAATGCCCCCCTTTGGTATCTACCTAACCAGGCATATTCAACAATTGAAACATCCACAGAGATTCCTTACTAAATGAATACAGGGCATAAGTAACATGTCCTATGCAGACCACCTCATGGCCCTATCCCTGTATTCTGTCTCCTATAGGCTGTTGAGGGGAGGACTATGCCTGACAGGCAAGACATTTTTCAGACCCCATCCTGATGGACCTTGTCAAGAAAATGAAAACACTGTCATCTGTGTTAGCATATCTGACAGGAGATTTGTGTATATTCTCAGATTAACTTGTATGCCAGCATGTCTAATTGTGAAATATAAATACGTTTTTTTAATTTTGTGTATTTCCCTCTTTAAACAGAATGTTTAAAGAATATGTCAGTGTTTTAATACACCGCTAATTGTGCATATTTGCAAGGGTCATTCCAAAGTACTGTGGAGAATCAACTCAGTAGGTGATGTCATTAGAATGTTCCTGGTTGCTAGGTGATTATTTGATCAACTGATTGACAGGAAAAAGAAAATTTTCAAACAGCAGACTGTTATTTTTAAAATAAGGTAGTTGAGACTGTTAAGCTGTGTAGTTAGTCAAGTGCTGAGCAGTTTATGAAGAGTTGCAGTCGGTTACAGTGCTGTGTAATGATACCCGAAGAAAAGATAACTCACTCAAAAACTGTAAACCTGCCTTTGCCTTGCTGTTATGTGTTAGATTAGATCAGGGACAGTATTCTCTCATTAGATTAGGAAAGTTTAGTTATTCAGGCAGAGTTTTTTCTAAAATGATGGACTTCTATCCTACAGTTTAATTTTACATTTCTGGTGACTGGATTCTGGTGTTTATTGGATGTTATTGATAGATTTTCTTGCAATCATTTTATGTATTATTAAATTGTTTCCATTACTTTACATTGTGGCTGGAAATCAGTGTTTTTCTTTAGAGATTAGAGAGTGTTTATACCTGTTTGATACTCTCCAGGTCCCCTCCAAGGCCTGGCTGCTCTGGTCATAGCTATCATTTATTTTGATATTTAATTTTCATAATTGGACATCCCTTTAGACGGGCATGTAGACACTGTGATTGGTGGAAGCATTACTATATTATTTTGAGGAAGGGACATAGCTGGAAATCTGTGTCAGGCTTTCCCAGAAGTGTTTGGATGTGTGAGATTTAAATTTGCTTTGAGTGTGAATGTATCAGAGGTCTTAAACTGGGACACATTGCTCTAAAGTGTGTAATAAGGAGTTACATTAGGAGTGAACAGAAGTATACAATCCAGTCCCAGATTATTGAGCATGTTCCTGTTGTACTCTTAGGGGAAAATTGTGAAATATTACTCCTGTTTAAGTGACAGTCTCACATTGGAGTCAGTAATGACGACTGAAGCTCCTTAGTTACTGACCGAGGATAGTAATGGATGTCACATTTTATTGTTGGCAGTCCAGTGGGATTTTAGCCAGACGATACAGACCTCCTGTATATCTGCAAAACAAACAACACCAGAATTGCCCATCCTAAAGACGTAAGCCTTGCCTGTGATATAAATGGGACTTGCTGGAGAGACAAACGTGTATTTCAGAGACTGCCACTTGTCTGCAACAAGCTCCCCATCTGTATGACATATAGTTACTCCCTAACCCAACTCAAGTGTAACTTGGACAAGTGGATTGGGAATGGAAATTCATCCCTAGTTTGGTACCTATGTCTCTAATGGACAAATGTAGCCTGTAAATGGTTCATTTCCTATACCGCTGCTTCTAAATGTTTCATCTCCCAAGCCCCTGCTTACACTTATTAAGGGTACTAGGGTTACCACCTGTCCCACTTTGCGAGGGACAGTCCCTCTGTGGGCAGTTGTGTCCTGCTAAAAAAGTGTAAAAATGGGAATTGTCCTGAGATTTTAGGGCAAAATTAGTTCCTATATTTTATGCGATAGTTGCATAAAACAGTTATTCTGTATCTGAAAAACCTAAATGTTATAAGAAATAGAATAAGCAACTAAAATGCTACAAGAATAACCTTTTATTTAGGCAAAAAAGGGAAGTTCTGTCCTTTGTACTGGTCGTGAGTATGTTTTGGCCTGCAAAATCTGATGTTTGTACCAAAAATGTCCCACTTTGGGCATTTAAAAGGGTGGCAACCCTAAAGGGTACCAGAACTTGTCAGAGATTTGGAATGCATGCTAAGGCTTAAAAAGGCCCTTGTGATCATTAGGCTAGTAAATACCTATGATCTTATGAACCTATGAAACTGGATAAAAACTAAATTAAGTCAAACAAAGCAAATTCTGAGGTAAAGACAGCCTCTCAGGCCAAGGACAACTATAAGGCCTTCATTAAGTACATGCAAAACTTCAAAGGCAGCAGACAACAGTGTGCCAAACTGTTAGGAAATGCAGCCTCATTCACACAGCCAGGAGATATAGCAAATCTTTTGGCTGACAAGATCACCTCCAGCTTTACCTGCCTCTGACCTCCAGTTTCCCTCCAGGAAATACCATCTAATTTAATCCCTCCAACTATCAGTAGAGGGCAGGTATTAGATACAATCTCTAAAACCAAGAATACAACTTTGATGGGCCTTGATAATATCCCAGGATGCCTCCTAAATAGCCTGAAATTTGACCTATCAGGGTGGTGTCACTGTTCGACTATAGCCACTACACAGGTTTCATGCAACATGAATGGAAAACTGCAGTGGTCATACTTCTGCAAAAGGGCAGACCATCAATGGATTCTGGGAACTACA